>NC_060120.1:43706051-44008851 GCF_021461395.2 Schistocerca americana
CGGAATGTTTAATATGCTGTGCTCACTTCACAGATATTCCTGCTCTATAGATGTTGCCGATTACGGCTCCAAAGAACTGTAGCAATTTCACCACTCTGGCTTGGGCCGACAGGCCAATTTCCCTACAACGACGCTTGCTTCGTCACCGCTTATGGAATGCCTTCAAAAAAACTAATTAATTCGTAAGCATCATAGCTTGCGACTTACATTCGCTCGCAGGCGTGGCCTCCTCTTTTTTTCCACTACGGAACCCAAACCGCAAGATGACAGAATGTCGCATACACACGTTTACTTCTTGTCCAAAGAGCTTTAGGAAGAGACACTACTACTGCCATTACAAACATACTTTGGTCCTGAGAAGTCATAGTACCGTGATTTACGACACAGTTTCAAATGTTACCCTGAATATGACGAGAAAGAGTCTGACTAAATTTTAAAAGTGCAGATATTAATATTAAATAACTCGTGAATTTCGAAAACAATGTCAAAAGTGAATGACTCCTGAGCTGACGCTTTTCGAGTTTTGGAAATTCATACTTCCGTTATAAAATATCATTGTACTGGCTGGCTTCCGTTGCTTAGAGTAAAATGTGTTTATAAAATTTCTCTAAATCTTTCTCCTGCAAAATATAGTTGACGTTAACATGGTTTGCTCTTATGAGTCAGTGCTCATTTATCTGTTCCAATCATAGACCGTTTGACTTATAATCGTTTGCAGCCGCCGCTTTCCAAACAGAAAAGTTTCGTTGCACATGCATGGCCCGTATCCTAACAGGTGATTCAGCCTCGTCATCCGCTTTTTCTATTAAAAGTCAAGAAACTCCATGTGCTTTTACTAACATTTTGGGACAAGCAGGACACATTCCGCTGCCTCGCGCAATCGACTAACAATCTGCCTTTCTTCTATAATATCCCTCAGTGAAGGGTCATCACAGCACTTTTCAAGAGTTAACGATCAATAATACATTAGAATGGTTCATTAGAGCTCTCATAAACATTTTCCAGGGTGTTAAGGATATGAAAAGTTTCAGATCGTATGTTAGAGTATGCAACTCTTTTTCTTTTATTTCGCGGAGACTCGTGTGATAATAGGGGAACCGTAAAAATGTTACAGTCATTTAACATGTTTGGTGGGCTGCCTCTAATTCACTGCCATTTCAAATGATGTATGACGTCCTTTAATATTCATCCATGTACTGAAATTGGATTAACACGTCCCACAACATACATGTAGTAACCTTTTTTGCTGTAGCCTTCTTTAATAAAGATAAAATTAAAAAAATATGCCTTTTTTATTGATGGGCTAACTGGTAAACTTTCTCGGAACAAAGGTCACTTCAAGAAAGCAAAAGTCTCCTACATTATTTACGGATATACGAAGCGCCAGTGTGCGTGCGTATCATATGCAGATTGCTAGTTAGAATTATTATATTGCAATGCGATTCCCATTTCGACAAATGACAAAACATAAACACTTTATTATAACAATTCTTAAAAGATGGAGATCGTTACGTAACTCCAACTCTACTGATCAGCCGATGGACACATACTCTAAGACAAGATGATCAATATTAAGAAAATTATGATATATCAAGTTCGTGCTGCCAAATCTCGTGCGTAGAGCCCTGTAGTTAGCGAAAAAGCATGTTTACAGGTATTGGCGAGTCGATAACTAAAGATAATACGCAAATTTTAACGACAGTTTCGAATTTAGTGGCATTAAACTATTGCAGTTTAACTCATTTAATATACGCAACATTTTGTACGTTGAACAGTGGAATCGAGGAGCAACCAAAATCAATTATAGAATCACTTAAGAAGCGATAGGCGCTGAGGTACAGCGTATCAAGTGAAAACATTACCACGCTCAAGAATTTGCAAGTACCTTAGTACTTTTGGTAACAGTCAGCATCCTACGCACCGCTCCTGAAGTCCAAGAATGTATTGTTTACAATCAATTGCGTGTACAATTAAGCAAATTCAGCTTATATGGCAATTATTAGTTCAGTATTCGCAGTATTCATAGCACAAGTACTGCATTAACTACGATGACAGATGACCTGAAATATACCGTGGAAAATAGTGTGGCACGATATCGACACAACTAAACTTTAGCAAAGTATTTGCACTGTTAACTTTGGCAAGCTCCTCTCAAAAATGCAGCAGGTAAATTTTTAAGATGGTTCGCTGCTGTAGTTTGAAAGGTACTTGAAAAACAAATATCAGACTGTTGTCTGTCCCTTAGATGTACCATGAGGGTCAGTGCTGGGCCCACTATTGTTCTCCTTGTAGCTCAATGACATCTCGTGTGTTCCGTTCTGTAAACATCATTTTTATGCCAACGATCTGCAGATTGACCGAAATGCCTTATCTGAAAACATCGTCCAGTGAATGACAATCTGCCTTTAGTGTTCAGGTAGGTTCAAAACATGAGAAGCGAAACACGAAAAAATCCCAAGTAATTTTACGAGAGTGTGCCGAGAAGTAACACTTCCGAGTTCTTTATGTGAGAAATATTAACG
Organism: Schistocerca americana; assembly: GCF_021461395.2. Classification (NCBI taxonomy): domain Eukaryota; kingdom Metazoa; phylum Arthropoda; class Insecta; order Orthoptera; family Acrididae; genus Schistocerca; species Schistocerca americana. Next base: position 43,708,574 of record NC_060120.1, read on the forward strand.
ATTTTTAAACGAAACAAACGTTATTAACATTATACCTCTTTATTCTTCGTGTTTACACATTTGCAGCTATCTGCCGCTAGAGGGTCCCGAATTGTAGCCCGTTACATGACGGCGTGTAACGCAGCTACTTGTATGTCGGTGGGTGCAGTCTCCTTCAGCTTGACCTCAACAAGAGTACTGGTCTGAGGTGCCATTTCTTTTCATAGCAGGAGACCTTTGGTTGTCATCCCAGGAGCCGCGGCACCCTTACTCCACAGCGGAACGTTGGCGATATTCCAAGTCTCGTTTTGTTGCCTTCTTCGTAAACCACTCTGGGGTTACGTTTCAGAGAGATAATGCCCTTCCACAAATGACTAATATTTCTTTGCTTGAAAGACGTTATGTTTACGCCAGTGACTGTCAAGCTTTGTATATCCCCTATTGCAATTTCGGCCTTAAGCCATTATCAGGTGCAGATGTTTTGGCTTTAAGCCATGTCTACTTTATACAAGCTGACACATTTATGTGTCGTTTTCATTTTCTGTTATTTACATTCGTAACGCCGCTAAGTAGTGCGGGCACACATGTCCCTGCTCGTACTACTTAGCAGTGTTACCAACGTATATAACTGCTTGTATGAGGGAAAACAGGTGGCCCAACACGTTATTGACTTGCTCAATTTATCAATCTCTTAATCTTGAATAAATCATCCCGTTTTCTGTTTTCTGCAATTAACGCAGCTATTTTTCTGAATCACTAACAACCCCAAACTGATGTAACGATCAGGTAACACAAAACCACTGATCTATGGTATGTAGAAAATCACATATAATAGCTGTAATAAAAGCCAGAGCAAAAGAAAATTTGTCACACTGTTTAAATAACGCGTTCTAAATAGCAATAACAACCGATCTTTTTTTTCACCTAGAGATGGTCAACACACATGGTAGACACAACTGGACACGTATTACAGGTACTTCCTAAAATTCCGAAAGTTCCTGCCATTAACATTCTCGAGGAACTTGGAATTTATATACTCATAGTGTCGGAGTTCCATGCGGCTTTTCGCGGATGATGCTGTAGTATACAGAGAAGTTGCAGCATTAGAAAATTGCAGCGAAATGCCGGAAGATCTGCAGCGGATAGGCACTTGGTGCAGGGAGTAGCAACTGACCCTTAACATAGACAAATGTAATGTATTGCGAATGCATAGAAAGAAGGAGCCTTTATTGTATGATTATATGATAGCAGAAAAACACTGGTTACTTCTGTAAAATATCTGGGAGTATGCGTACGGAACGACTTGAAGTGGAATGATCATATAAAATTAATTGTTGGTAAGGCGGGTGCCAGGTTGAGATTCAATGGGAGAGTCCTTAGAAAATGTAGTCCATCAACAAAGGAGGTGTCTTACAAAACACTCGTTCGACCTATACTTGAGTATTGCTCATCAGTGTGGGATCCGTAGTAAGTCCGGTTGACAGAGGAGATAGGAAAGATCCAAAGAAGAGCGGCGCGTTTCGTCACAGGGTTATTTGGTAAGCGTGATAGCGTTGCGGAGATGTTTAGCAAACTCAAGTGGCAGACTCTGCATGAGAGGCGCTCTGCATCGTGGTGTAGCTTGCTGTCCAGGTTTCGAGAGGGTGCGTTTCTGGATGAGGTATCGAATATATTGCTTCCCCCTACTTATACCTCCCGAGGAGATCATAAATGTAAAATTAGAGAGATTCGTGCGCGTATGAAGTCTTTCGGCAGTCGTTCTTCCCGCGAACCATACGCGACTGGAACAGGAAAGGGAGGTAATGAAAGTGGCACGTAAAGTGCCCTCCGCCACACACCGTTGGGTGGCTTGCGGAGTATAAATGTAAATTTAGATGTAGATATAGAACCATAAGACGTACTGAACGAATAGACGGATCTTAAACTTCAATACTTAAAAAAATGCTGAAATACTTGAAGAAAACGGATAAATACAAAGCACAGTGAACAGTCAAAGCCAGTAGTATCAAGCACACAAGGTAGACAGGCAGAACATTCGCGGAGCTATCATTTGTACTCAGTTGAGTCATGTGAAAAGGTTTCCTACGTAATTATGCCCGCACGACGGAAATTAACAGAATCTGAATGCGGAATGGCAGTTGGAAGTAGGCACATGGAATATTCTACTTCGGAAATCTTCAATGAAATCAATACTTCGAGATTTGCAGTGCAAAGAGCGTGCCGAGAATATAAAATTTCAGGTATTACCTCTCACCACGGACAACGATGTGGCCGACAGCCTTCACTTAACGACCGAGAGCAGAGGCCTTTGCATAGAGTAGCCGGTGCTAACAGACAAGCAACACTGTGTGAAATAACCGCAGAAATCAATGCTTTGTGGGAGTACGACAAACGGATCTATTACGTCCACCCTTGTCGTCAAATACGAAGTGTCTAGGAATCCTTCGTAGTCGGTTCGCTAGACAGTCAAATCAAAGACGTAATGTTAATGTGTTTTATTACAAAATGATCGATTACAGTAGTTAACTTTGTGTTACACAGATCTGTCGCAAGCAATGGGCGACATACAAAATAATTAAGCTTCTTCAGTATTAAACAGTTCCAACTCTGTGCTACATAGAGCGTACAAGCTAAACAACGAGCATTGACGTTTCATCCACGTCGCTAGTCTTGAAGCTGCTATTAAACTGGGGCGTAGCCAGTCGGTCGCGGCGCTCATGTCCTCTTCACATAGGAGCCACTGCTGTCGCGTTGTCGTCCTGGAGAGGGGCCGCTCAGCGTGCGATTGGCTGACGACTTGTCATAGTCATCTCTTCTCTATCGGTCCCGACTGCCTTGCCGGCGCTTGACTTTACGCCGTAATAGATCCATTAGAACAGGGCGGCGAAATTCGGCGTTAGTGGGCTATGGCACCAGAAACCGAAGTGAGTGCCTTTGCTAACAGCACGACATCGCCTGCAGCGGCTCTCCTGGGCTCGTGACCATATGGGTTGGTCCCTAGATGACTGGATAACCATGGCCTGGTCAGATGAGTTCCCATTTCAGTTGGTAATAGGTGATCGTAGATTTCGAGTTTGGTGCAGTCCTCGCGAAGCTAGGGACCCAAGTTGTTAACAATGCACTGTGCAAACTGGCGGTGGCTCCAAAATGGTGTGGGCTGTCTTTACATGTCAAGGACTGTGTCATGTAGTCTAACTGAACAGATCAGTTACTGTAAATGGTTATGTTCGGCTACCTGGAGATCATCTGCAGCCATTTGTGTATGGAATGTTTATGGATGACAGTGCGTCAGAAGAATATTCTGGACAATTCGAGCGAATCATTTGGCCACCCATATCGCCTGACGTGTATCTCATCCAACATTTGTGGGACATAAACGATAAGTCAGTTTGTAATAAAATCCTGCAATGGCTACTTTTTCGCAATTATGGACGTCTGTAAAGGCAGCATGATTCAGTATTCCTGCAGAAGACTTGCAACGATTTGTTGAGTCCGTGCCACGTCGAGGTTATACACTATGCCGTGAGAAATGGAGGTCCGACATGATATTAGGAGGTACCCCACGACTATTGTCACCTCAGTGTACATATTCTGGAGGAACATGTCAGAGCTTCAGTACAGTACGTACGAGAATACCACAATTTACGAAAAATTATCGAAAATAGAAGTTAACGAAAGCATACATGTCAAATAAAAAACATCTACCCAAACACATACCTATAAATTAACAGCGCCTACTATCGCTATAAACGCAGACTACTACTAAAATACAGCAAAAATAGATACACGCGCAAACAAAAAATGTATGTATCGTCTGTTTGACAGTGCTTACACCTTATCAACATATGTCATCGTAAATGCAAAACTATCAAATTGCTCGCTCAGCAAATTAGTTACTACCTTGATACAGCAAATTCAGAACAACAGTCAAAATACAGTTGTTATAAGTATGTCAACCTATCTACAGACATTATACAATTAAGTACCAATAAGGAGATGGGACCAGAGGATCTAGAGACTTTCAGCGGAAGCATTAGCGAACGATTTACAAGAAGAGGAGAAAGGAATACAGTAGAAGAAGAATGGGTATCTCTGAGAGATGAAATAGTGGAGGCAGCAGAGGATGAAGTAGGGGCGTAGGGGCGCACTTTGCCCTCCCCCCACCTCCTTCCCCGACCCCTGGAACCTGGAGTAGAATGTTCTTATTCATATAATGAGAGGCGTACCATCATTTCTCTGAAATAATAACTTTTGTGTTACCTATAGCCGCGTGGGATTAGCCGAGCGGTCTCGGGCGCTGCAGTCATGGACTGTGCGGCTGGTCCCGGCGGAGGTTCGAGTCCTCCCTCGGGCATGGGTGTGTGTGTTTGTCCGTAGGATAATTTAAGTTAAGTAGTGTGTAAGCTTAGGGACTGATGACCTCAGCAGTTAAGCCCCATAAGATTTCACACACAGTACAGTACAGTTACCTATAAAATTTTGTTCGTATGGCAGGACGTCTCGAAACTGACCAAGTCATTTATACAGGTTGTCAGGAATACAGATGTAGATATTATGAAGATTGGTACCTTAATATGCACCAACGTCAGCGTGTAAGTTGGTTTTGCTCTGCGTCTAAGGCTATTACTACACTATTACATTTCTTTGGAAAAACTGATATGTCAAATATTCACGTCAAAGAAATTTGGTAGTGTAATAGGGAACTTTCTCAAGTTTCGCCTTTCGTCAAACAAACATGAACAGATCTAGGACCTCGCCGTAGGTATGACCAAAAAAGTAGTTCGTCTTCTGTTCGCTGCAATGTGAAAGCAAAGGCCTGGAGCGTTAGCATTGCTGCAGTTTTTCAGCATCTGTAGTGGTTTGTAAACATGGCTACAAGGTTTAGTTAGCGTGTTCCTTCGACTCTTTTTGAGAACCTTGCTTCAACTCTGATTGGGGGGAGGTGGGGGGGGGGGGGGGGTTAGGACCGGGTACAACGAATGCTACTAATTGTGTGCTGATGGGCAGGAGGGATATGCAGGCGACTTCAAATCCAAACTCACAGCTACAGCCATCCGTCTCTACATCTGGAAACATCCACGCAACTTTTCAGCAAGAGGAGGAGGAGAAGGAGGAGGAGGAAATGCTCTAAACTCTAAAACAATTGCCGGCCGCGGTGGTCTAGCGGTTCTAGGCGCGCAGCCCGGAACCGCGCGACTGCTTCGGTCGCAGGTTCGAATCCTGCCTCAGGCATGGATGTGTGTGATGTCCTTAGGTTAGTTAGGTTTAAGTAGTTTTAAGTTCTAGGGGACTGATGACCACAGTAGTTAAGTCCCATAGTGCTCAGAGCCATTTGAACCATTTGAATCTAAAACAATTATTAGCTCTCCATTCTATTTTGTGTGTTTTTGAACGCTGGATACCAAATGTTAAAAAGTACTTCATCTCTTTCGTACTTTTTATTAATTTTGTAGTTATTGGAATACTAATGCCGTTAATTAAATTATTCAAAAACGAAAATAGTCCTTACTACCCGTAGTGTACGAAATATTTATTTACTTTCATATATTCCTCCTTCAGTGATTTATAAATCGCTTCACACGTTACTGGAATTATTTTCTTTGATGTGGGCTGTGGCATTCGAGTGCTGTATTGTAAGCCAGAGTAGCTCTCTTCTGTAGCAAGAAATCGCACTGTTATGGGGAGCCTATCTTCCGCACATATAGCATTTGTGAGTATTTTATTTTGTAACATGAGGAGCCAATTTACTGACAAAATACTGAAATGCACTGTCATGCGCTCGTAAATACTGTATATAAGGCTTGACGTTCTCCACTTGCAGCTCTCGTAGTAATTTTTGCTGAGCTGAATGGTTTTATTGTCTCGACGTAAAACCTACGACTTCAGTACTGTATGTTTCCTTTTTTTCCGTCACTTCTCTTCCAAATTCACAGACAAGCAACTGCAACGCATAGTAACAAATTATTGTTATCCTTCATCTTGAACTTCGTCGAAAAATATGATCTCAGTGTAACAGCCCTTTTTAGCATCACGTGAAAGATCTTCGTCATAGATATTTGTCGAATATTTGATCACATTTCTTTGTTCAAGTAATATGATAGTATAATTTCCGGCATAACAGTGTGCCCAGAAACACATTACTTAATGTACTACTGAACGCTTTCTGCACAGTCGTAACTACACCGCGAAGTGGACTATCCTTTTGCCACCACGCATCCCCACTTCAGCATCTGACATGCTGGCCAGGGGGGGAAAACACACTTTAATGAGTTGCTTGTGCCATGCATACTAACAAACCTTAAAACATACGAGAGCTATTTGGAAAGCAAGAAACGATCGACTGTGAAATAGGAGCCACAGTGAAAATACGGTGAAGCTTTGCACAGATGTGTGCCCATAGCGTCACATCGTTCTTCTGACTTCTGAGCGAACAGTGAGTGCGTAAAGATGCCTAGAAAATAGTGTCTTCCAGCAGATATGGGTGCCCGCCGGGAGTTTTCGCCTGATTTCAAGCAACTCCACGTAACGTAACTGTCATACATTTACTTCTACATGGCAGTTCTGTACCGCACAACTCAGGGCCAATGAGAACAACAACTTCTGACTTTTTTCAAAGAAGTTCAGTCATCAGTATCCCCCAAGAAGTTAAATATGCTCTATTCAAAATGATGTGTGTCCACAAAGGCAGCTCAGCAGTCTGCAAACCTTGTCCAAAATCAAAAAACAAACGCATTTGGATCTATACGATACTGCGCATGGTGTAATAGCACAATTGTTTGAAATCTGACAAAATAATAAAATGGCGGACTTTTAAAACAAAGATGCAGTTTTGTCGTATGTTTCTGGTTACGATTTTTCCAATAATTAACGAATGAATTAAAATAAAAAATAGCCAATTACTCCTTGAGGACATGTCCGAGCAGTAATTCAGCCAACTTTCATAGTAGTATCTTTATTTGTGTACCTGGCCGAGCGGTTCTAGGCGCTTCAGTCCGGAACCGCGCGACTGCTACGGTCACGGGTTCCAATCCTGCCTCGGGCATGGATATGTGTGGTGTCCTTAGGTTGATTAGGTTTAAGTAGTTCTAAGTTCTAGGGGACTCATGACCTCAGATGTTAAGTCCCATAGTGCTCAGAGTCATTTGAACCATTTTTATTTGTGTACCCGCAATCCAAGTTTGAGCTGACGGACTGAATTGCTGGCACTCCGATAAAGATACCTTCCTGAAATTTGGCTGAATTACTCCTTGGGCATGTCCACAAGGAGTAATAGGCTTTTATTTTATTTTGGGTTTGGTTGGTTGGTTGGGTTGTTTGGGGAAGGAGGCCAGACAGCGAGGTCATCGGTCTCATCGGATTAGGGAAGGACGGGGAAGGAAGTCGGCAGTGCCCTTTCAAAGAAACCGTCCCGGCATTTGCCTAGAGTTATTTAGGGAAATCATGGAATACCTAAATCAGGATCGCCGGACGCGGGAATGAACCATCGTCCTCCCGAATGCGAGTCCAGTGTGTTGGCCACAGCGCCACCTCGCTCGGTTTATTTTATTTTGATTTATTTATTGTTTACTACAAAAAACGTGTCCAAAAATATACGACAAAACTGCATCTTTGCTTCAGACGCCTGCAATTTTATCATGTTTTCAAATTTCAAACAACTGTGCTATTACTCCATGTGCAATATCCTGTAGATTCAGTAATTTATTTTTATTTTTATTTCATGTAATATCTGCAGATTGCAGGACCTCCGTCATGGACACACCTCATTTTGGCCAAAGCAACTATAACTCTTCGAACAGAGGGGGTGAGGGGGGCTTAATAATGACCTAATGTCTTTTAAAAAATCAAACAAATTTGTGCAAGAATCAATAAATAATGCGTAAAAATTTTACGTAGATTGCTTCATTAGCTTTTACGGAAAAAATCGTAAAGGTCGCTTATTTCATAGGATGACTAATGAGAATGGGCTCTTCACAAACACCGGCCGATGTGCCTGAGCGGTTCTAGGCGCTTCAGTCTGGAACCGCGTGACCACTACGGTCGCATGTTCGAGTCCTCCCTCGGTCATGGATGTGTGTGATGTCCTTAGGTTAGTTAGGCTTAAATAGTTCTAAGTTCTACATACATGAATTTTTTCATCATTAGAAACTTTTCTACACGAGCAGGTATACAGAGTAAAAGGTATATTACTATAAACAAAACTAGGTCTACTTTGGGTCTTCGGGTCGATTCCACAGTGCCAGGTCTTGTAGCCGATGACATCTCGGTCGGCAAAAGATTCTAATGCGTTCTCACAGCGGACAATTGCGAGTGTAAACCAAGGTCACGCGCTCGCTATATAAGCGGGCAGTTCACGCTAGCGGAACCATCCCGCTGTGAGCTCTATCTGCAATAGCATTGAAGCACTACGCCTCGTCGACGTGTCTATCGTTATCGCTGCCACCGCATGCCAGTTTACAAACACATAATTAGCTTGGAAAATAAACTGCACAATCTGTTATTCTTAATGGACCCATTTTTTCAGTGGATGTCGAATTAATTTTTCCCTCGATGTCCCAACTGGAGCAGCTGGTAGTGGGTGGTTTACACTCGCAATTGTGCCTGTAGAGGGCTCAGATGTTAAGTCCCATAGTGCTCAGAGCGCCGATCGGAGTGGCCGAGCGGTTATTGCCGCTACAGTCTGGAACCGGGCGACCGCTACGGTTGCAGGTTCGAGTCCTGCCTCGGGCATGGATGTGTGTGATGTCCTTAGGTTAGTTAGGTTTAAGTAGTTCTAAGTTCTAGGGGACTGATGACCTCAACAGTCAAGTCCCACAGTGCTCAGAACCATTTGAACCATTTTAGTGCTCAGAGCCATATGAACCCTCCACAAACAGGTCAACAGTTCCGCCATTGTTCAATAACAGCAAAAAAGAATAAGAATATCGATGAAACGAGAGTCGTGGTCAAGGAAATACGGCGGTACCGAGTCCTCGTAAACGGTATACTTGCGATACAGGGAGGCGTCCTAGGTGTCACGGTTAGCGTGTACCGGAGCCGTCCCGCGGCAGTGGCGCATTACGGGGGACCTGTTGCTGGTTCGTCAGCGGGCCGGGCGGCGCTGGCAGCCAACCGCCTGGACAGCGTCGCAGACGGCGGGCCACGTGTTCCAGAGGGCTGCAGATGAAAGCCGCCGCCGGGCGCGCCGCTCAGCACTCCAGATACCGCGGCTCCAGCTGCTCCAGCCCGCTGGAGGCGGAGGAGGCCGCGCCGTCACAAAGGCGCCACTCGTAAACCTGGGGCCTGCCGGGCCACCAGCCGCCTGTGTTATTCTTTTTCTGCACCTCCTCCCCCTGCATCTGCGACGCAATTCGGAAAGCCATCTGGAATCGCTTTCTCGCACTGAGCGAGGGCTGCTGCTGCGGACGTTCCACAAAGTTTGTGCTACTACACAGGGGCCGCCCGCGCAAATGGGTCTTTTTTATCGGCTGCCGCTATTGTGCAATTGCTGGGTACTAAAGAGCGTGAAGAGTGTATTCGCTCTTGCATTTCCCCCTCAGTCGAATCAAACGTCAGGATTTACCGAAGTTCAGTTGCTTGTTGAGGCTGTGGTTTGCTTTGTACGTCTTACGCCGACATGCGAAGAGGCGGAAAAGAAGCGTCTCTGAAGACGGAAAGAAAACGTCTGAGCTGAAAAGGTCCACTCTTGCATTTCCGAAGGGCGTTCGCCACTTTACCAAATATGCTATCGTGCAGAGTACCTTCGCAGTTTGCGACTGCCTCTACTACCATACTCGACAGCGTGTGTTCAACGAAGATAAGGATGGTGTTGGGTGTGCCATGGGAAAGCGTGATGACACCTCTATCGATCTCAGTATACGTACACGGCTTATCACATTGAGTCGGCAGCGGTTTTGTGCTGTACTCAAACGATGCTGTTGTCTCACAGTTCATATCGTCGTTGGACGGTCGTGGGAAAGTGCTGAAGGATTCGGGCAGAATTCCCGCTTAGTTTAATGTGTGCTAAGTCTCTTTAAACGTAAATAACTGCAGGATGGTACCTAAGGCACGGAGGAAGGAACGGATTGTGTCCGAGTGAGGAATCTGTAGTGCATATCTTGAGTTCATCTAAAAATGTCAAGGGATAGTACTAAAAAGCAGTTGGATTCCGTAGAAATACTGGAACACGTGAGGCAATACTGACCTTACGACTTATCTTAGAAGAAAGATTAAGGAAAGGCAAACCTACGTTTCTAGCATTTGTAGACTTAGAGAAAGCTTTTGACAATGTTGACTGGAATACTCTCTTTCAAACTCTAAAGGTGGCAGGGGTAAAATACAGGGAGCGAAAGGCTATTTACAACTTGTACAGAAACCAGATGGCAGTTATAAGAGTTGAGGGACATGAAAGGGAAGCAGTGGCTGGGAAGGGAGTAAGACAGGGTTGTAGCCTCTCCCCGACGTTATTCAATCTCTATATTGAACAAGCAGTAAAGGAAACAAAAGAAAAATTTGGAGCAGGTATTAAAATCCATGGAGAAGAAATAAAAACTTTGAGGTTCGCCGATGACATTGTAATTCTGTCAGAGACAGCAAAGAACTTGGAAGAGCAGTTGAACGGAATGGATGGTGTCTTGAAAGGAGGATATAAGATGAACATCAACAAAAGCAAAACGAGGATAATGGAATGTAGTCGAGTTAAGTCGGGTGATGCTGAGGGTATTAGATTAGGAAATGAGACACTTAAAGTAGTAAAGGAGTTTTGCTATTTGGGGAGCAAAATAACTGATGATGGACGAAGTAGAGAGGATATAAAATGTAGACTGGCAATGGCAAGGAAAGTGTTTCTGAAGAAGAGAAATTTGTTAACATCGAGTATAGATTTAAGTGTCAGGAAGTTATTTCTGAAAGTATTCGTATGGAGTGTAGCCATGTATGGAAGTGAAACATGGACGGTAAATAGTTTGGACAAGAAGAGAATAGAAGCTTTTGAAATGTGGTGCTACAGAAGAATGCTGATGATTAGATGGGTAGATCACGTAACTAATGAGGAAGTATTGAATAGGATTGGGGAGAAGAGAAGTTTGTGGCACAACTTGACCTGAAGAAGGGATCAGTTGGTAGGACATGTTCTGAGGCATCAAGGGATCACCAATTTAGTATTGGAGGGCAGCGTGGAGGGTAAAAATCATAGGGGGAGACCAAGAGAGGAATACACTAAGCAGATTCAGAAGGATGTAGGTTGGAGTAGGTACTGGGAGATGAAGAAGCTTGCACAGGATAGAGTAGCATGGAGAGCTGCATCAAACCAGTCTCAGGGCTGAAGACCACAACAATAACAACAACAATGTATGCAGTATTAGGGAAGAAGAATGGAGGATTAAATTTGTTGTAAAGGTTCTGGGAAACCGAAGTTTATCTGTAAAGGAAATTACGTGCAAAGGGCACCCTGTTCGGATTGCAACCGGTCAGTATAGCTCATGCGAAAGTCTAACACAGATACTCATACAGCGACCAAAAGCCGCGCGGGATAGCCGTGCGGTCTGAGGCGTGTTGTCACGGTTCACGCGGCTCTCACGTGTAGCGCGTAAGCCTAGGGAACGATGACCTCCGCAGTTTGGTCCCATAGTCCTTGCCACAAATTCCAATTTTTTACTTACCAAAAAAAAAAAAGTCTCAACACGAGAAGGAGTCGTGTGATATAAACGAAAGTTGGTACACGTAATTTTTCATCTGAAACGCGTCCACTCACATTTCGTGCCAGTCTCATATGAGTGGCGCCAGTAGCACCACTGTGAGGATACAAATAAGATTCGCTTTAAATACACTTTGTAACGGTCGTGAGCGTTACTTACCTTTGAGATTGGACGTAGTGACTTCATGTTAATCAAGAATGCCTTTAAAGCGACAAAGATGCCATTATCATCAACTCACAACGAGGTCGTTTAATAGGGCTACGAGAAGCTGGATGTTCATTCAGCAATTTTGCAGAATGGCAGGAATGTAGCCACTGTACGTGACGGCTGACAGCGGTGCTCACGAGACTGTTCGGTAGCAAGAACACCAGGATCCGGACGCCCACGTGGCGCTACCCTGAGGGAAAATCGTCGTGTTAGGCGTACGGCTCTGAGGCATCGTACTGCATCTGCAGCAGCAATTTGAGCAACAGTTGACACCGCAATGACACAACGAACTGCTACAAATCGGTTACTTCGAGAACAGCTCCGAGCCAGACACCCTGTAGAGGGCATTCCACTGACCCCAAGCCACCGCCATTTGTGACTTCGGTGGTATCAAGCGAGCGATCACTGGACGCCAGTGTGAGCTATATTGTGTTTTCTGATGAAAGTTCGTTCTGCGTCGGTACCAGCGTTGGCAGTGTGTTGGTTAGAATGAGGCCAGTGCAGTGCCTGCAAGCAACCTGTCTACATGCTAGACAACTGGACCATCACCTGATATTCTGAAACTTCCTAGCAGATTAAAACTGTGTGCCGGACCGAGACTCGAACTCGGGACCTTTGCCTTTCGCGGGATAGTGCTCTACCAACTGAGCTACCCAAGCACGACTCACGCCCCGTCCCCACAGCTTTACTTCTGCCAGTACCTCGTCTCCTACCTTCCAAACTTTACAGAAGCTCTCCTGCGAACCTTGCAGAACTAGCACTCCTGAAAGAAAGGATACTGCGGAGAGGTAGAGCACTTGCCCGCGAAAGGCAAAGGTACCGATTTCGAGTCTCGGTCCGGCACACAGTTTTAATCTGCCAGGAAGTTTCATATCAATGCACACTCCGCTGCAGAGTGAAAATCTCATTCTGGAAACATCCCCCAGTCTGTGGCTAAACCATGTCTCCGCAATATTCTTTCTTTCAGGAGTGCTAGTTCTGCCAGGTTCGCAGGAGAGCTCCTGAAAGTTTGGAAGGTAGGAGACGAGGTACTGACAGAAGTAAAGCTGTGGGGACGGGGCGTGAGTCGTGCTTGGGTAGCTCAGTTGGTAGAGCACTTGCACGCGAAAGGTAAAGGTCCCGAGTTCGAGTGTCGGTCCGGCACACAGTTTTAATCTGCCAGAAGTTTCATATCAGCGCACACTCCGCTGCAGAGTGAAAATCTCAACTTGAAATTCTGGTCTATGGTGCGATTTCGTATGACAGCAGTAGCGCTCTCGTGGTTACCATGCATCCTGACTGCAAATTTGTATTCTGGTCTGGTGTTTCGATCTCTTGTGCTGCCATTCATGAACAGCATCAAAGATGGTGTTTCCTAACAGGACAACGCTCGGCTACATACCGCTGTTGTAACCCAACACGCTCCACAGAGTGTTGACGTTGCCTTGGCCTGCTCGATCATCACATCTGTCGTCGATCGAGCACATTTTGTACATAGCACATACTGGACGTAGCGGGACGACACCTGCAGCATCATCCACATACAGTATTAACCGTCTCAGTACTGAGCGACAGAGTGCAACAGGCATGGAACTCCATTCCACAAACTGACATCCGGCACCTGTAAAACTGTAAAACACAAAGCATGCATGTTTGCGCGATTGCATTCAAGGTTGTGGAGGTTACACAAGTTATTAATGTTCCAGCATTTCACATCTGCAATCGCTCATCTCGCATGTACATTAACCTGTGATTTTGGAGTCTTGATTACTTAAATATGTTATCTATACAAATTTATTCTCGTAATTTCGTTACTTTACATTAATTGTATTTTGGTGCTGAAGTGTTTTTCCTGTCAGTGTAGTTTTAAATGGGAAATATCGAAGAAAGGAAACGTTGTTTCTGCAAAACACTGCAGGGTAAATTTAGAGAACCTGTATTCGAGGAGGTTTGTGCGACCATTCTGCTGCCCCGTCACATATATCTCGAGAAGGTATCTTGAGCATAAAGTAACAGATCAGGGAGCATACACAAGTGAACTGGCAGTCATTGTTACTCTGTACAATAGAAGTACCCACCGCCACGTACTGTATAGAAGCTAGCGTATTGTACGTGTCTATGTAAATTGTCTTTAAGACATCTGTGTGTTCCTTCAACTCAGTATCAAATGCTAACGTTTTAGGTTAGGGATAACCATGACCCTTACAATGCTTGTTGGAATACTCGGATGTCACTTTTATTTAACAGCTCCCAACTTATTCGGAGTGTTATACGTACTCCGTTTCGTAAGAAATATCTGGACACCCTTACGTAATGTGGAATTGGCCGCTAGGTGTCACGGGCGGCGGACCCGCCAGTACAAAACAGTGTCGGAGGTCTTGCGTTGTCAGCGGAGAAGCAGCGGAGAAGCAGTAATAGTAGAGTGGTTCGGTCAGGAGTGCTCAGTGACGTTGAAGGTGGACACTGTAACAAATACCTCATGGACGTTTCAACCCTTCTAAAGCTCGTTCACGGTAAACAGATCCGTCATATTTCTAAAACGCTTCTACTGAATCAAGTCTTACAGGACAAAAGTCTCTATACACTACGACAGTTTTGGGGTCCCAGCCCCATCATCAGGTCTATCTGAAATCTAGCAATAGTGGGACGTCATGTCTATGCCCAAACAGCTACTGGGCAAACAAGTACCGTAGCTGGTGTGACACCCTAAATGTAGAACCCATAATGACCTCCCTTTTGTTGCAAAAGAAATAGCAAAATTAGTCATCCTGACAGTGGCGGCAGGTACTGAAGATAAAATTTACGCTCTTATCAGTTTGATTAGCAGGAATGTTATATAAATACTAATTATTATCATAAAGAAAGAGCTGAATGAAAGAATACCATGTGGTACAAAACAGAAACTTTAAAGAAATAATTCAAAAATTATTATTTAAAAAGGTTACAGGCCAAACCATTAATCGACCAAAGATAACATTTATCCTAGAAGACAGTTGTAGCCGCATCGTGCTGTAAGTTCGCTGTGACTACAGTGCAACTCGGCAATGGAGATGTTAACTTCTCTTGTATTCTGCAACAGTAGTACACATGTTAAGCGCTGCTAGATTGTTTTAAAACTGACTTGAAGTTTAAAGTTTTACGATATAGCCCGGAAATATTAGTCAGAAGTTGGACTACAGTAGTATCATCTATACCGTTAGACAAATAAGGGCATTTTGACGTATGTAACAGGAAAGTGAATCGTGTGATTAATGATTTGTGATGGGACTTAGCCTTCGTGGTACTTAACAGTCACGAACATCAAAGGACACAGAAAGAGACTGATCGCCGACATAAACTCGATTATTAGACTTGAGTAGGCCACAACAAAATGCAATACGAAGAGATCACAATTTCGCCGTATTGTCAGAAGTTATTGTCGAAGTCAGGATCACTGATGTTAACGGACATAATTCCCTAAATAACATATTGGTGTGTGTGCTCAGCATAGGGACAAACAATAAACCTTAATTCAACTTTAACTCTCCGTGTCGCCTACATAATTTCATGGATATTTAAAGCGTATTCGTGAAACTAACTGATTAAACTGATAACATAAAAGTGTCAAGTGAATTAGTGATAATTTAAATGTGAAAAGCAATAACTTTACACCAGAATTACGAAGCATTCTGAACATTGCTCAAGGGTATGTTATGGCTGGAGTTACGTCGTGCAGTTGTTGAATACGCGACGTAGCGACGCCTTGACGACGGAATAACAATTAACAACTTAAATATCCTCGCAAAATTCATAATGTGGCCTCAGCTTGGATGATGGAATGATTATTCAAGACGCTGTTCGTTAACGTTTGAATAACCATTCTCAAACCTGGCGTAAGAGCTATAGTCAGCAAGTTCGCGTACACTGAATGGTCTGTCTCGAACACGGAAAGGACTTTTGGTTATTCCAGGTCAATGGAGGCATCGCGTTATTGAGTGGTGCAGTCGCTACATTTGTAAGTAAAGAAGATCGACAGACAACGAACACACTTGCACAACTGCTTACATTACAAGTAAGGGCGGCGCAGACACTCCGACGTGCTGATCCAACGAGACAGTGATATCATTTTCAGCATGCAGTATCTGAAAGTAACCAAAACACGAGAGGAGTTTTTTTTTTTAATTTTGTTTTAAGAGTTACAGATTGGCGTTGTCGTGATCGACGGACGCCGTTCCACGTCATCTCGACTGGGACACCCATCACCATCGAGCTGAGAGAGAACAGCGCCAAACTGGACAGTACTAATAGCATCGCAAATTGTGTCCATTTCGACTGTTGGTGATGGGACTGTGACGTGGAAACGTGAAGGAACAACCACTGGTAAATCAAGACCAGACACACCACATGTATTGACGGGCAAGGACCGTTGGGCACTGCGGCTTCTGACTGTAAAACATCACATGGAATCAGCGAAAGGAATCACTCTTGACTTCCAAAGTGCTACCAGCAGCTTCTCGTAAGTCACATATTCCTGTAGTCAGCGCTAAACGACGCTTGAGTTGAAGTAAAGAGCGACGTCACAGGTCAGTGGATGACTGCAAACGCGTGATACGAAGTGATGATTTATGCTTAACCTGTAGCAATCTCATGGAAGGTTTTTGGGTAGGCGAATGCCCAGGACACTTGCCTGCTATCATACGTGGTGAAGAACGGAGTAGATGCTGTTACGGTAGAGGGGTGTTTATCATGGTAAGGACGTTGCCCCTTACTGCATTTATGAAAATGCTATATGCGGAAAGATGTGACCACATTTTGCAGCTCTGTGTACCGCGTGCAGTAGAGGGAGAGTACGAAGACAGAAGACAATGGTTGTTAGCGTCAGCATGGCAGAGCATACTGTCACAAAGCAGGGTTTGTGAGGCAATAGTCTGTAGACAGTAACATTCCTGAAGAGGACCGGCCTACCCAGAGTCCCGAAATGAACCCAATGGAACACTTTCAGGGTGAGTTAGAATGTCGACTCACCTCCGGACACCGGCTTCCAACATCACTACCTTCCCTGATTTGTATTCTTGAGGAACAATGGTTGTCATTCCTACTGACTACAACCCAACGTCTCCTCCATACACTGAATAACGATCTCCCCTTTTCATATCATGATAAACATGAGGACACTTCACTGAAAGTGTTACCAGCAAAGCCATCATAAAGACGAAGGGTGGACACACTCCGTATGAATGTCTACTAATAATACTTCCCATCAGACAGATTACATAATCAGATTGGCTTAATCATTGTTGGAATATTACGAAATGTTAATTTAGTGCACGATTTCCTCAGAAAAATGTGTACCACTGCTTTCGAAAGTCACTGTTTGTGTTTCAAAATTGTACAGAAACTAAATTCTTCATATGAGAAACTTCTGCTGAACCTAGTGACAATAATGTAGCCTAATCTTCACACAATTCGTCTAGCACGGCGAAAGTTGTAGTAAGAGATATCATATTTATATTATCCTGGAATTTAAACTTGGTATGAAGACGGATTTGTCATTGTAGCAAGTACAATTTTTTTTTTTTACGCGAAACTATCCTACACATAACATTAGCAGAGAATTTGCCTTTGACAGTAATGTTTTGCAGAAGCTAGCGACCGGAACCCTATCTGGTAAGGAAGAAAAAGATTTATGTGTTGGTTTGGAGCCTGGATAGAGAGATATCTCTCTCTCTCTCTCTCTCTCTCTCTCTCTCTCTCTCTCTCTCTCTCTCTGTCTCTCTCTCTGTCTCTCTCTCTCTCTTTTTATTTTTTATTTTTTTTTAGCTAATTTGACAAGCATAGACTCTGTTACCCATGTTTGTTCTTATTACTGAAGATGCAAATTTTCGAAAAGAACGGGCTTGCTGGTAGTCCACGAAGTACAAACGATCCGAACATGATGAAAACACAATACCGTGCTTTCCCTGTATTGATCTTGAGTGGAAATGACAGGCTGGACCCGGCGGAGGTTCGAGTCCTCCCTCGGGCATGGGTGTGGGTGTTTGTTCAAAATGGCTCTGAGCACTATGGGACTTAACATCTGAGGTCATCAGTCCCCTAGACATAGAAGTACTTAAACCTAAGTAACCGAAGGACATCACACACATCCATGCCCGAGGCAGGATTCGAACATGCGACCGTAGCGGTCGCGCGATTCCAGACTGAAGCGCCTAGGACCGCTCGGCCACACTGGCCGGCTGTGAGTGTTTGTCCTTAGGATAATTTAGGTTAAGTAGCGTGTAAGCTTAGGGACTGATGACCTTAGCAGTTAAGTCCCATAAGATTTCACACTCATTTGAACATTTTTTTGGAAATGACACAGACGTGACAAGTTCACAGCATTCTATTGTGTACTGTGGGATGCGGTGAGGCAATTCTGGCAAAATAGTTTGTTTGTTGTAAGGCCGTTTTTGTGGTCATGGGGTTATATCTGAAGAGTAACGTTATGTTTGCTTCAGAAATTTCATTTGGAATTGGGTAGGTGGCGTCATGCAAACGAAGCACTTGGAAAAACTCCATTTCCTCCGGAAATTGCCTATAAGCAATTTGGACCAACTTGAATGCTTCTGTGATTTGGAAACCTCAAAAGCGGTCGGTCAGTATTAATGTCTCCAGCAGCACTTACGTGTCTTGGGCAAGCTTTCACACGCCTATTCTAATTAACGAAACTACATTTGATTCTTAACATTTATGTAAAACAAAAAATACACACGTGGCGTACTCTAGGGAGGTCCAAGACCCCCTAAGTCATATGACTGGTTTGGCTGTTTCTTATTGTGATCAAAACTGTATAAAGATGCAATAACGTGAAAAAGATAATAAGTAATTAAGATATCATACATTTCTGTGAAAGACAAGGGTACAGATCCACTACAGAAGCAAAAAAATACCGGTTTGGAACAAGAACAGAATGACTGTCAAGATTAATGAGATTCTCAAATAGACGCGTAGCAAAGTCATTATTTTCTTTTCTTTTGACGTTAACCAGTTTCGGCATTCCACTATGCCATATTTGGGCTCCATACGCATCTCTAAAAATAAACGATAATGCTATACAGTGTCATATATCCCTGGGTTTCGTGAATTTAAATCATTTCTTAAGTGCTTCAGTCGAAGCTCTGGGTTGCTATGAAGTCTTCGAGTGAAGCACTTGTGAAACGATTTAAATTAACGAAACCCAGGGATATATGCCACTGTATGGCGTTATTGTTTATTTTGAGAGATGCATATGGGGCCGGATGATGGCACAGTGGAATGCCGAGACTGGTTGTCGTCAGAATAAAATAAAATAATATCTTAGCTATTCGGCTGTTGGAGAATTTAATTAAAAATGGAAGTTACTTAAGCAGCTGATGTTCCCGCTCTATGATGGATCAACAGAGAGAGAAAAGGACGAGGTCCTTATATCAGTCAGCTACCTGCAAAGTAACGATCTGCTGTCGAAGTTGTGAGATATGCTTCATAAACTGTCTTGGGCGCATCAAAAGACGCAGGAGCTTGCATCATAGCATGTTCCATCCTGTTCGGTACGCCAAATGAGTAAGGCGCCTATCAACACATTTTTGCTCGCGCCTCAATAACGTGCTAGTGATCTCGACTTAAACACAATTACCTGCAATACCTAACTGCTCGTAGTTTCCAAAAAGCACTAGCATCGCTACGGGCTCTCTACACAACACATTCAAAGAATGGAAAACACTTGCTCTCGTTAGAGTTTTTTTATCGAAGGCAAATTAGAACAAAAACACCTTCTGTCAAGAAACCATTTACTCTGAACTTGAATTTTAGTGTTACTATCAAGAAGACGTAAACATGGTGCTCTAGCGTAATGCTAGCTTACGTGAGGCGTGAAGCAAGTTGCGGGGCTGCGTCGCCATCTCTACCACAAGAGATGGCATTGCACCAGCGGCTGCTGGAATGATTCGCAGACTCTGAAGCTGCCCTCGGACCAATACGGCATCATAACTTTTCAATAGCACTTGTCGTGATTGAGTCCGTGATGTCTATTTCAGCTACATCGTTGTTCTTATAAGGCACTCACACAGCCTTCTGTCGAATGCACGATCACAACGCCCTCTCCCCGAAAACCAGTAGGTCCCAATTTATAGCCTTGGCACAATGAGGAACAACTGTCATTTTTACTAGATCTTCTTCTATAAACACCTTAATCAAATTAATTCCTGCACCTTCCCTTACATCCCTCTCTCCAAATATAAGAACAGCGGTTGTAGGATCAAATCGGCTTCCCACTACTTCGCGTCTTTCCACCGCTCGAGGAAATGGTGCCATTCTTGCAGGGAATGCGTGTCATCGTGCATCCTAACTTGTGAAACTAGAGGCAGTATGATTCCGCCAACGCGCCTGGAAGTTTCCTGACGGCCGTACGTCCCTTCCCGCTGAGAACACGCCGTTAAGTCAGCTACGTTGGCTCTCGATGCTTTCGCGCACAGCCCCTTCTCTGGTGCCTGATTCAGGCTCAGATTAGCCCATGAAATCAAGTACATGCAAACAAAATATTCAACATAGTTTTCCTGTCGGATCGTATGATCTGAATTTGAAGAATTCGAGCTCAAATTAGCCCATTAAATCAGTTATTAGCAAACAAGATGGAATGAGGCGGAATGGAGAGTGGATCCCATTTCGGTGCCAAGTTACAAGCTAGTGGCAGAAGCGGAACCACTGCTGACCGATATTTAAAAAGCTGTTTCAAAAACTGCGGGTGCCAATCTTCTTTCCGTTCCCGTTTCTGCCATTAGTAATCACGCAGTTTCTCCTTATCGTTCTATTTGATGTTGTTGTCGTTTATAATATTTTTCTTTGTTTCTTAATAATTTGCGAGTCGCACGATCTGTAGCTATCATTGTGTATTGCATACTTGCAATATGAGAACCCTCATCGTCAGTTTTTATTCCGCGAGATTAGATTTTTCTTTGACATACACAAAAAATAATGTAGAAGAGCACTGTCAATGACTTTACAGAGAGAAGTGAGTGATTGATTTGAGTGGTATCAGGAAACAGGGTAGTGGTACTGCTTAAACGTTTCAACAGAAAGGCTAACATTGTCAATGTTGCCATCGCAGTGTATAGTTACATCAGCACGGCACACATATTCAGTAGATATGAATATTAGCTGTTTACTTTTTTTCCGTGTTGCTACCCGGACGACCAGGACGACCTATGCCTATTTTACACACTAAGGATGGATAAGAACGCAGTAATCAAAGGTGAGAAAATCAATTATTCAAACTTAACTATTATGATCTGGAACGACAGAAGATGAAATGAAATTTTCTGGCAATAAACGATGAGGCTCAAGGAATAGGGCCGTTTTGCGCTCACTTGCGGAGAAATTCGTAGATAAGAGAGCATTGAGAACTTCGTGGTAGTTAAAAGTTTTTGCTTTTTTTTTATAAATAAGATAAATAACAAGTTAAACGTGAAAGTCCTAATATGTTCCGAAAGCAAGCGGTTTCGAACATTCCCTGTCCATCTTTAGTTCGTTTATAGTGTTTAAATAATGCTCTGTGCAGACGGGGCAGACTTGGCCTTTGTACATGATGCGATGACTTGGTTGTTGCTTCTTCCTCATAACCCTAGAATGTTTCAGTATTGATTATATCTACTGGCACTTCTCATACACAAACGCTACGCACTGCTCTGTCTACACAAACATGAATATTCCACTGGAACAAGCCATACTACCTCGGCTAATGTTTCCAATACAAAAATTTTTTGCGAAACATTTGTTTTGTTCGTATATCCATAAACCAGCATTGTGCCTTCTAC
Source organism: Schistocerca americana (assembly GCF_021461395.2). Lineage (NCBI taxonomy): Eukaryota > Metazoa > Arthropoda > Insecta > Orthoptera > Acrididae > Schistocerca > Schistocerca americana. Next base: position 43,730,214 of record NC_060120.1, read on the forward strand.
CAACGACATCCTAGGGTCAACAAAATGACGATAAAGAGAGAAAATACAAGCTTAATAACAGACAAATATATGACAATAAAAACAACAACACAGCATGCAAAGTACCTGTCATTTCCTGTGTATAATGTATAAATTTATTAATCGGATAAAATTTCCATTTTGAGCCAGTTTTGTGGGGCAGACAGAAAGTTATAAGACTGTGAAGGTAATGTACTGAAAAGCTTAATTCCTAGATACTCACTAAATTTCCTCTACTATATAAAAAGTTTTTCTCCTAGAAGAGGTACACCATAACAATTCACAACTGTCTAGGTGTAGGGAAGAAAGGGTACTAAGAATTAAACTAAATTCGTGCGAAAACATATTCTGTGATTTCGTTTCCTAAATACCTGTCTCCATATAATTAAGTACATATAATAGAGTATGTTATTGGTTTCCTATCATTTTGGAGTCCTTATGTAAACATAACAACATAACTGACATCCAACGTAAACTAAAAGTCACGTTCACCGTTTCGCTGAGATTTATCGCTAATATTTCAATAAAAATTTGTCTACGGATTTTGCTCTATTCCATTATTCCGTCTAAATCTTACTCATTTTTAATTTATTTGGTCGTATGAAAATGTAGCGAAAAACAGCATGATATTCGGCTGGTTGTTGACACAAATTGTAGGCAATAGAGGTCAGAGAGAGGTGACTTGTGGGACATTTCTTATTGTTGGCCTCGTATTGATAAATGTTATCGTTTTCTCCCTACTGAGTCGATAAGAGAAAAAGATTTTTTGTGTCAAGTATTGCACTATTAGAATTTATCTATTAGAACGCAGTGATTAATTAAGTCAACGTTGGTAAGAAGAAAGAACAGGTTGGCAGAAGATACCTTTCTTTATTCATAAGCCATAATTATTATTTCAGTCGTACCATCTAGAACATTCAGTGCTTATAAAACTGTCATTAACATAAAACGGAGTCAGATGGAGACTCGTTACTTCTTTTACCCTTGTGATCAGTCAGAGGACTGTTCTGGTCTTCAGTCCACAGAATTGTCCATGCTACTCTATCCTGTGAAAGCCTCTTCGTCTCCAAATAACTACTGCAACTTACAACCATAGTAACCTGATTGGTATAGTCAAACCATTGCCTCACTCTCCAGTTTTACTCCCCCCCCCCCCCACCGCCCGCCACCCCCCCCCCCCCAATCTTTCCCACTCCCTAGAAATCTCTGTATTACCAAACTGGCTGTTGCTTGATGCCTCAGGATGTGCCCTATCAATCCAACTTTTCTGTTAGCCAAGCTCGGTCGTAAATTTCTTTTCTTGCCATTTCGATTCACTACCCCTGCATCAGTTATCAGGTCCAAACATTTAGTCTTCCATTCCACATTGTTCTTTGGCACCTTATTTCAAAAGCTTCAATTCTATTTTTGCGTGAACTGCTTGTCGTACACGTTTCACTCTGGTGCAAGGCCACACTCGAGATAAAGATCTCCGACAGAGACTTTCTAACACTTAAGTTTATATTCAACGTCAGTAACTTTCCCTTTTCCGGAAACACTTTCATTGCTATTGCCAGTCAACATTTTCTACCTCTTCTACTTTGGGTATCGTTGTTATTTTGCTGCCCATACGGCATTTAACTACTTCTGACAACTCATTTTCAAACATAATTCCTTCAACATTGCCCGTTTTACTCGACTACGTTCTGTCACCCTTATTTTCCTGTTCTTCTGTTACGTTCCAATGTGTTCACTGGAACTCGTACAAGAGAAATTGGAGTATCGTTAACGTTGTTGGTCATCATTCTTGCCCAGTTTACAGATTAGATTAGATTAGATTAGGTTTTCGTTCCATAGATCTGTGTTGAGGAGATCCTCGTGGATGTGGAACATGTCAATTTTTTTAATGCTGAAATAACAATACTAATAGTATGAATATATACAATAGATCATTTGTTTCTATTAAAAAATTCGTCAATGGAGTAGAAGGAGTTGGCCACTAGTAAGTCTTTCAGGCTCCTTTTAAACTGATCTTTATTTGTAACTAAATTTTTTATGTTTGCTGGCAAATTATTGAAGATGAGTGTTCCTGAGTAGTGGACCCCTTTTTAAACTAAAGTAAGTGCTTTTAATTCCTTGTGCAGATCATTTTTGCTAATGGTATTGTATGTATGAACTGAGCTGTTTGTTGGAAAAAGAGATATATTATTTAGGACAAATTTCATTAAGGAGTAAATATATTGAGGGTCAGTAGTTAGTGTACCAGTTCTTTGGAGAGGTCCGTAAATTTACTCCACAAATAGTACGTATTACACGCTTTTGGACTCTGAAAACTTTTGTTTGACTTGAAGAGTTAAAAATCGTTCAAATGGCTCTGAGCACTATGGGACTTAACATCTATGGTCATCAGTCCCCTAGAACTTAGAACTACTTAAACCTAACTAACCTAAGGACAGCACACAACACCCAGTCATCACGAGGCAGAGAAAATCCCTGGCCCCGCCGGGAATCGAACCCGGGAACCCGGGCGTGGGAAGCGAGAACGCTACCGCACGACCACGAGCTGCGGACTTGAAGAGTTACCCCAAAATATTATACCACATGACATTATGGAATGAAAGTAGGCAAAGTATGCAAGCTTTTTCACTTTTATGTCGCCTATGTCTGCTAACACTCGAATTGCAAATACAGACTTGTTAAGGTGTTTCTGCAGTTCTGTGGTATGCTCCTCCCAACTGAATTTATTATCAAGTTGTAATCCCAGGAATTTAAGACTGTCAACCTCTTCTATCTGCTCTTCTTCGTACTTTATGCATATGCTGGGTGGAAACCTCTTACATGTTCTGAATTGCGTATAGTGAGTCTTTTCGAAGTTGGATTTAAACCATTTATTAATATCCATGAAAATATCATTAGCAGACCTTTCTAGAACTACACTCGACATACTATTTATTGCAATACTTGTGTCATCTGCAAACAAAACGAACTCTGCTTATGGCAGTGTAACTGATGAGAGATCATTAATGTACACAAGAAAAAGCAATGGCCCTAAGATGGATCCTTGTGGGACAGCACATGTAATTTCTTCCCATTCTGATGATGACTGATGACTTAATTCACTAGTCCCTTGCACTGACACTCTTTGTTTCCTGTTAGCGAGGTATGACTTGAACCATTTTGCAGCACTGCCCGTGACGCCATGGAATTCTAATTTATTTAAAAGGATGTTGTGGTTTACACGATCGAATGCCTTTGGCAAATCACAGAAAATACCTGCTGCTTGTAACTTGTTATTTAATGAATTAAGTACATTTTCACTGTAGGTGAAAATAGCCTTTTCGATATCAGAACCCTTCAGAAATCCAAACTGTGTTCTTCATAATATGTTATTTGTGGTCAGATGGTTGAGAAAACTGGGAAACAGCTGCTCGTTAAACAATGACTGAGGACGGCAGGGGAGACAATAGAGTTACGACTGACAAGCCAGTTGTTTGAATTTATGGGTAATGTGTGCCGGCATTCGGTGACAAGGAATAACGCGAAAGGAAACAAGTAAAGATTTTAGGGGGAGACAGGCGGGAACGTAATCTGCATATGTGGCCTGCCGGAGCCGTGGGTCCGGCGCCAACGATTGCGCCGTCACGCGCCCTCGCGGCCGCCCCTTCCGTCAGCTGGACGCGCCGCGAATCGCTGACGACGCGCCGCCAGTCACCGTACCCCCTCCCCTCCTACCCCGCCCTGACCCACACCACCACCGCCAGTCCGCGACCCGCGGCGCGCATACGCAACCCGTGCCCCACTCCTGTCCGGGGCACGAGTATAGCGTCCCTGTCGTTACCCTTTAAACACTCAAGTTTTGTTTGACTGTTGGCGAATGGGTTCACCTTATAGGAAAAACCTACATAACTTCGTGACGTACTTCATTTCGTGATAGCAGAAACACTCTCTTTCCTTAAATAAGGTAGGCCTTCTAGCACAATTCCAACCGTCCTCAACAAATGACAGTAATGTCTTACACGGAAAAGGCATTCTGGCTATAGACTGAAGGCTTTTATGACCAGATGGCATTGCTGTTGGCAAACCTTTCGGGACGAAAGATGGTGGCCCACGAAACTCTTCTGTTTCTAACGTTTCGCCCAGAAATGCGCTGGACACCTTCAGAGGCATTGCCAACTGACGGGTCGGACGTCTGAGTGCAACATATACATTGTAGAAAAAGGAATATCGCCGGACTTACACGCGATAAGCTTTGATGATTCTTGTGAAACATAAAACTTAACTATCAATTGTGATCTTGTCAAGGCTAAAAGACCAAGAACTCTCATGGATATGACGGGGTATCTAGCAGAATACTGAAGTATTGTTCTATGTACGTTAGCCCAGTACTTAGCCAATCTGTAACTTTTCCTTTAGGAGTGGTCGGTTTCCTGACCGATTAAAGTATTCGGTAGTGAAGCCACTTTATAAAAAGGGAGACAGGGATAATGTTGACAATTATTGACCTATTTCTATGCCATCGGTATTTGCTAAAGTTATCGAGAGGGTCGTATATACAAGGTTACTGGAGCATTTAAATTCACATAATTTGCTGTCAAATCTACAGTTTGGTTTTAGAAATGGTTTAACAATTGAAAATGCTATATTCTTTTTTCTCTGTGAGGTTTTGGACGGATTAAATAAAAGGTTGCGAACGCTAGGTGTTTTCTTTGATCTAACGAAGGCTTTTGACTGTGTTGACCACAAAATATTACCGCAAGAGTTGGACCATTATGGAGTAAGGGGAGTAGCTTACAATTGGTTCGCCTCTTACTTTAAGCAAAGAAAGCAGAAGGTAATTCTCCACGACATTGAGAGTGGTAGAGATGTTCAGTCCCAACAGGGCACTGTTAAGTGGGGCGTTCCCCAAGGGTCGGTGCTGGGGCCACTGCTGTTTTTTATTTATATAAATAATATGCTTTCTAGTATTACAGGTGATTCAAAAATATTTCTGTTTGCTGATGACACCAGCTTGGTAGTGAAGGATCTTGTGTGTAATATTGAAACAGTATCAAGTAATGTAGTTCATGAAATAAGTTCATGGCTTGTGGAAAATAATTTGATGCTAAATCACAGTAAGACTCAGTTTTTACAGTTCCTAACTCACAATTCAACAAGAACCGATATTTTGATTAGACAGAATGGGCATATTATAAGCGAGACGGAACAGTTCAAGTTCCTAGGCGTTCGGATGGATAGTAAGCTTTTGTGGAAAGCCCATGTTCAGAATCTTGTTCGGAAACTAAATGCTGCTTTATTTACCATTAGAACAGTATCTGAAATAAGTGACGGTTCAACACGAAAAGTAGTCTACTTCGCATATTTTCATACGCTTATGTCATATGGTATTATTTTTTGGGGTAATTCTTCTGATTCAAAAAGGGTATTTTTGGCTCAAAAACGGGCTGTTCGAGCTATGTGTGGTGTAAGTTCGAAAACCTCTTGTCGACCCCTATTCAATAGTCTGGGAATTCTGACATTGCCCTCACAGTATATATGTTCTTCAATGTCGTTTGTTGTTAGCAATATTAGCTTATTCCCAAGAGTTAGCAGCTTTCACTCAGTTAATACTAGGCAGAAATTAAATCTGTATGTGGAATGCACTTTCTTGACTCTGATGCAGAAAGGAGTGCAGTATTTTGCTGTATCCATTTTCAATAAGCTACCACAAGAACTCAAAAATCTTAGCAGTAGTCCAAACACTTTTAAGTCTAAACTGGAGGGTTGCCTCATGGCTCACTCCATCTATTCTGTCGAGGAGCTCCTGGAAGAGCTGAAAAATTAAGCAAATTCCAATGTTACATTTTTTATTTTCTTTATTTAAACTTACGAATTGTGGCCTGAATATGTTTCTTACATTTCATTTTATCTGTTTCTACTATCGTGTTATAATTTCATGTATTGACTCGTTCCATGACCATGGAGACTTCTCCTTAATTTGGTCCCACGGAACAATAAATAAGTAAATAAATACAAAACTACTGTCTATATGTCGCTACGTTTCATGATTTCTTATTTATATTAAAATTATCCCTCTGTTTATATATTTCGATGCCTTCTCTACATAGCCGTGGATAATAGTTCGTCGTTGTAGACAAAATTTTTGTTTCAGAAAACTTTACTTCGTGATTTCCAGGCCTATTTGTCTGTACACGGCTACAGGAACACAAAAGCTTTTGCCGACTAGTGAAAATAGACAAATCGGTTGTAACATAGCATGCTCTTCAGCCAGAAAGTCACGAAATTTTCTGAAACAAAATTTTATCGAAGGCAACGAACTATCATTTACGGCTATGTAGCGAAGCCATTGAAATGTATAAACACAGTGATTATTTTAATAGAAAAGAGGAGACCGTGAAACTTAGCGACATATGGACAGCAACTTCGCAGAATCACTAAGCAATTTTTTATCTTTGAGATAACAACAATCGACAGCTAAGTTTTATCTTTGACAAGGATCATCTCTGCTTATCACTCTCAGGCGTCAGTCGGAAAGACTCAACGGTGGAGCACCGACTCTGAAGATGTCCAGGGCAGTTCTGGACGAATCATTATGAGCAGAAGAGTTTCGTGAACCACGACCCTACACCCCGAAACGTTTAACAGCAGCAAAGCCATTCTGGGCCGGAATGAACACTGTGTGCAGAACAGGCAGTTTATTGTTTGTTGCGTGGAGCGAAATATCTCGTTGACTGAGCTAATGCTATAGTACAGTTTCATTAAGGTACGTTGTTCAAATAATTAGACTCTTGTATGCAGTTGTATTACCAATGGAACATACTTATAATCTTTGTGATGTCATCTGAACTTAAATACCTCTTAAGATTGGTGTCCATTAAAAAAAAAAAATTACTCCATCTCTAAGCAAATGTACGAAGAAGGAAAATCCAAAAATAGATCATGTGAACAAGAGAAGATAATTGTATTCAACTGATGATCTTCGTGGAGCACTTCAGAAGGTTTTGAAAGAAAAGCGGTCGATATATCGGCTAAATATTTCCCCATGCCAAGGAGCGCTTTAAAAGACTATGCAGACCACAGTGATGTGACAAAGACAATGTGACCTTTGGCAAAAGGGGCAGACCGTTTGCCCTTACGAGTGAACTGGAAGTTCAGTTAATTTCACGACACAATGTAGGAAATAGGGTTCGGCCTTAACGTTAACCGAATAAACCACTAACCGTTTCAGCACCGTGAAATCAGTGGCTAAGGAGCAACAGAAGTTGAAGAACAAAAGAATGATGACATCTGCGGCACTTGTAACGAAAGCTACAGCTGTAGGAAGCATATAAGTGCCTGGATTCAGTGTTGCTCTTGTTTGTGATAATTCCATGAAAGAGACAGTCCATCGATTCACCTTATCCTACGGTATTTATGTGTAATATCTGGACAAATCTTAGCGACAGTGGCAGCGTTGCGAAAAACGAATGAAAAGTGCTTCAACTGAATTTAACCAAAGCAAAAGAAAATTCTCATGGAATGTAGAGCGTTATCACGGAGTTAAGTACACAGTGTCACAATGTTAGGTACGCTATAACGAAATTTGGTAGCATGTCCACTTCATTTACTACACGTTATAACTTCAGCAGTTTTTCATTAGTTAAATGTTCTTTATCGTGGGTTAGTAGAGCAATGTATTGCTCTCTTACGTGTGAAATATACAGTTTCGAGATTGCAGATTTGTTTTGATTCTTCATTTACGTTCCTCACTATGACGAAGATAGGTAGATTTACCCTAAAAGACGCATAAACCATCCATCAGAAATCTATCGACTTATTCTTTCCATCAAAATATTACAAAAAGATTAAATGAGCAGGGGTACGAAAATCCTTCGTTAAGGAGGAAATAAATTATCTTCAATTCATGGCACAAAAATAATACTATCTACGAAAGGAATTATTGTTAATGGCACAAAAATGATATATTTATTAAACACACTTATATTAACAGAAATTGCTCGAAGTGACCACCTTCAGCTTTTATGCATCCCCCGAGCCCATTTTCCAAACTCTGGCGTACACTCCCTCGTAATATCGACATTGGTTGTAAGAACTGAATAGACCAAGAATTTTAATCTCTCCAAAGAAAAAAAATCCATTGGATTCAAATTTGGCGATCCGGCGGGCAAAGAAATGCATCCCCCTCGATCAGTCCACCTGATCGGGAATAGGTTATCGATATACTAGCGAACTGTCCCTGTTAAGTGAGGTGGAGGTGCATCGTGCATAAACCACACTCGTTGGATGACTTTAGGGGTACATCATCAATCAGATGAAGCAACTCGTGTCTGAGAAACTGTATACACCTTTTTCTAGAGAGACGTTGCGGACACAAGGAGGGATGAATGAGGTGGTCATCAATGATTCTACCTCACACGTTAAGGCGGAACTTTCATTGATTTGTCTTGTCGCACTCCATGTGCGATTCCATGTTTACAGATGTGACTTTTATGATAACTGAAGATCCCATCACGTGAAAAGTTAACCTCATCAGTGGATGAGGTCCATCCTAAGAACAGCAGAAACACAGCACAGTAACCTAACATGCATTGAGCGGAAGTTATTCTTGGCTGAGAGTTTATCTCATTTAACCCTTGCACCCGTTGAAGGATATGTGGATACGGATTCTATTGCAGAATGTTTCAGATCATTATATGATTAGCGCCTTCCCTTTTCGTAACTCTCCTTGTACTAGTTGATGGATGTTCATCCACAGTACGAAGACCCGAGGCGTTCGTACATCGTTTATATAGGTTTACGCTAGAACATCCCAGTTTGCGCTCCATACATGTCCAGAAAGACAGCATGCCACGAATGCTAAGCTTTCCGTGTTATTCTGTTTCACTCCATTGACTAGCCGAGCAGCGTCAACACCTCCCCTTGCGAAAAGCGAGACACCGTCCACAACGGACGCTAAGAGTCTGGTTTAGACACGCTGATACTGCATGCTCCAAAGTGTAAGTATGGCTGTTTCCCAGGAAAATGATTTTAGTGTATGTTGGTTTACTTTGTCTGAGCTTAAGTGTAATAAGACGTGAAAGTATCAGTTAATGAACAATTATGCTTTTTACATAATATTCACCTTTGGGTACCAATAGATCCCTATGTAGGTAGCGATTTTGTGCCCAGGGTTTGTCCTTCCGTACTATCTATCCGTGCTGATAAGCTCCATGTTCTGCGTTTGAAATTATAGGGAGCATGAAGCTGGGAGTGATAAGGTGCTGAACCAAATGAAGAAAGACTTGTAACGACGTTTACTCGCCTCAGTGGCATTTTAACAGTAACAAATTTTACGATCCAAAACAGACGTTATAAAAGCCAGCATAAAGTCGCAAACACAATTACATAACACTTAACGAAATTTTGACTTCTTAATAGTGGGAGAGTCATCATTAGCAAAAGTTAAACAGTGAAAAGCTTAATAATATCAAATGGTTCAAATGGTTCTGAGCACTGTGGGACTTCTGAGGTCATCAGCCCCTAGAACTTAGAACTACTTAAACCTAACTAACCTAAGGACATCACACACATCCATGCCCGAGGCAGGATTCGAACCTGCGACCGTAGCGGTTGCGCGGTTCCAGACTGTATTGCCTAGAACCTCTCGGCCACTCCGGCCGGCTTAATAATATCAAATCACGATTCAAGGAGTTTAAACAAAGATCAGCTTTAGTTTTGCACAAACATCTCTGGATCCCTTAATTGAGCTTAGATTAAGTACTCTAACACACACGCAGGGTAAAATTTAAAACCACATAGGCATAAGGTGCCAACAATCAAAGTCAGTTACAGAGGAAAACCTCATAGGGCCCTTTCCAAATTAAATTATGACACAGCAACCTTAAAAATAATTATGGTAATTCAACATATGCGTATTCAATCCCTCGTTACAGACTTATCACATGGGCGTTTGAAAGGCAGTACACAATTTAAGAAAAACTGATTTTATTGCAAATAAATACAGAAATAAGACTTTCACTAATCTCTGTTTGCTTTTCGCAAGTAAGCTTAAATAACTTGAGTATGTACTGCAAACCTGGAATGGTGACTAAGACCACTATGACGGTCGCTAAAAAGACCACGTTACACGTGAGAAGCCAAATCAAATCCCTATAACAAAGACTCGCTCATGGGCCAGGGTTCTCGTGACTTACATGTAACCAAAAGGAGCTCAACTTTTTCCTTTCTGCTCCATTCCTTAGCTGTATATTAAATATTATGAGCTCACTATCCACAACCCAAAGCAGCAGAAATAAGAAATGTGCCAACTCTGAAGGCGCTAATCCGCGACCACGAAGTCAGAGGGAGACAGTAATTCTTCAGATATGGCAGACATGTCTTCGGCCATAAGGCCAGGTTCTCATTCAAATAAGCAAAAAATAGGCAAAGTCTAGGATGTTTTTTGAGACAGTGAAAAGACAACAAAGGGTCTTTTCGGGGATTATGACTGATCATACTTTGAACTTTATTTTAGATTTTCATTACAAAAAGAAGTGCAGCCAGTAATTATGGTTTGATCAAGGGCATGCGAGTTTCAAGTACGCAGAGTACGTGCGGTGTAGCCCATCAGGAGTTTTCTAAAATCAAAAATGGATCAAATCAGTCAATACTACATGAAATTTGTGGGAGCTTGTACCTAACCACATCGAAATAAACTTAAATTGAAGGATATAGTGCTAACTCTAACTCTGAGTTCGATTTTTGGTTTCTTCATTCTTTATAACTTTACAAAATGTAGTTAATATTAATAAATTTGGTATATTGTAGGTATAAGTTCGCAAGCAAAGTGTTTACTTTTCGGGGGTCAAAAGCAGAAGCTAATAGGTTGAATTGTTTTTATTTTATGCGTCATGCAGTTTTGAAAAATCATTCCTCTAGAAAAACCTACTTAAAGTTTAGGGATAATTTTTATATGTATCATTAATTCAATTTGCATAAAAACTACACGTTGTTATATACACTCCTGGAAATTGAAATAAGAACACCGTGAATTCATTGTCCCAGGAAGGGGAAACTTTATTGACACATTCCTGGGGTCAGATACATCACATGATCACACTGACAGAACCACAGGCACATAGACACAGGCAACAGAGCATGCACAATGTCGGCACTAGTACAGTGTATATCCACCTTTCGCAGCAATGCAGGCTGCTATTCTCCCATGGAGACGATCGTAGAGATGCTGGATGTAGTCCTGTGGAACGGCTTGCCATGCCATTTCCACCTGGCGCCTCAGTTGGACCAAGGGTTCGTGCTGGACGGGCAGACCGCGTGAGACGACGCTTCATCCAGTCCCAAACATGCTCAATGGGGGACAGATCCGGAGATCTTGCTGGCCAGGGTAGTTGACTTACACCTTCTAGAGCACGTTGGGTGGCACGGGATACATGCGGACGTGCATTGTCCTGTTGGAACAGCAAGTTCCCTTGCCGGTCTAGGAATGGTAGAACGATGGGTTCGATGACGGTTTGGATGTACCGTGCACTATTCAGTGTCCCCTCGACGATCACCAGTGGTGTACGGCCAGTGTAGGAGATCGCTCCCCACACCATGATGCCGGGTGTTGGCCCTGTGTGCCTCGGTCGTATGCAGTCCTGATTGTGGCGCTCACCTGCACGGCGCCAAACACGCATACGACCATCATTGGCACCAAGGCAGAAGCGACTCTCATCGCTGAAGACGACACGTCTCCATTCGTCCCTCCATTCACGCCTGTCGCGACACCACTGGAGGCGGGCTGCACGATGTTGGGGCGTGAGCGGAAGACGGCCTAACGGTGTGCGGGACCGTAGCCCAGCTTCATGGAGACGGTTGCGAATGGTCCTCGCCGATACCCCAGGAGCAACAGTGTCCCTAATTTGCTGGGAAGTGGCGGGGCGGTCCCCTACGGCACTGCGTAGGATCCTACGGTCTTGGCGTGCATCCGTGCGTCGCTGCGGTCCGGTCCCAGGTCGACGGGCACGTGCACCTTCCGCCGACCACTGGCGACAACATCGATGTACTGTGGAGACCTCACGCCCCACGTGTTGAGCAATTCGGCGGTACGTCCACCCGGCCTCCCGCATGCCCACTATATCCCCTCGCTCAAAGTCCGTCAACTGCACATACGGTTCACGTCCACGCTGTCGCGGCATGCTACCAGTGTTAAAGACTGCGATGGAGCTCCGTATGCCACGGCAAACTGGCTGACACTGACGGCGGCGGTGCACAAATGCTGCGCAGCTAGCGCCATTCGACGGCCAACACCGCGGTTCCTGGTGTGTCCGCTGTGCCGTGCGTGTGATCATTGCTTGTACAGCCCTCTCGCAGTGTCCGGAGCAAGTATGGTGGGTCTGACACACCGGTGTCAATGTGTTCTTTTTTCCATTTCCAGGAGTGTATTTTTGATGTCGCTGAACACAAATATAGAGTCAGATTTTCAAAATTCAGAATGGCTAATTCAATGTGACGCACCAAATTTATTTTGACCAAAATTCGACGAAAAAAAATTGTATTCGGTCCTTACCTTTTGTCTGCATTTCCAGAACCGTATATGAGCCCTTATTCTAACTCGAAATGTTCCTGGAGAGCAACTCCCTCGTCCTTCTTGGCGAGAAAACCCGGTCTGGCTGAGCCGGATATGCTGCCTCCGGCAGCCTGCACACGTTGTTTGTCAATTTTTTCCGCGAATATGTTTGCAAGAACCATGGACCTTGCCGTTGGTGGGGAGGCTTGCGTGCCTCAGCGATACAGATAGCCGTACCGTAGGTGCAACCACAACGGAGGGGTATCTGTTGAGAGGCCAGACAAACGTGTGGTTCCTGAAGAGGGGCAGCAGCCTTTTCAGTAGTTGCAGGGGCAACAGTCTGGATGATTGACTGATCTGGCCCTGTAACACTAACCAAAACGGCCTTGCTGTTGTGGTACTGCGAACGGCTGAAAGCAAGGGGAAACTACAGCCGTAATTTTTCCCGAGGGCATGCAGCTTTACTGTATGGTTAAATGATGATGGCGTCCTCTTGGGTAAAATATTCCGGAGGTAAAATAGTCCCTCACTCGGATATCCGGGCGGGGACTACTCAGGAAGACGTCGTTATCAGGAGAAAGAAAACTGGCGTTCTACGGATCGGAGCGAGGAATGTCAGATCCCTTAATCGAGCAGGTAGGTTAGAAAATTTAAAAAGGGAAATGGATAGGTTAAACTTATATATATAGTAGGAATTAGTGAAGTTCGGTGGCAGGAGGAACAAGACTTTGGGTCAGGTGAATACAGGGTTATAAATACAAAATCAAATAAGGGTAATGCAGGAGTCGGTTTAATAATGAATAAAAAAATAGGTGTGCGGGTAAGCTACTACAAACAGCATAGTGAACGCATTATTGTGGCCAAGATAGACATGAAGCCCACGCCTACTACAGTAGTACAAGTTTATATGCCAACTAGCTCTGCAGATGACGAAGAAATTGAAGAAATGTATGATAAAATAAAATAAATTATTCAGATAGTGAAGGGAGACGAAAATTTAATAGTCATGGGTAACTGGAATTCGGCAGTAGGAAAGGGAGATAAGGAAACGTAGTAGGTGAATATGGATTGGGGCTAAGAAATGAAACAAGAAGCTGCCTGATAGAATTTTGCACAGAGCACAACCTAATCATAGCTAACACTTGGTTCAAGAATCATAAAAGAAGGTTGTATACATGGAAGAAGCCTGGAGATACTGACAGGTTTCAGGTAGATTACATAATGGTAAGTCAGAGATTTACGAACCAGGTTTTAAATTGTAAGACATTTCCAGGGGCAGATGTGGATTCTGACCACAATCTATTGGTTATGAACTGTAGATTAAAACTGAAGAAACTGCAAAAAAGTGGGAATTTAAGGAGATGGGACCTGGATAAACTGACTAAGCCAGAGGTTGTACAGAGTTTCAGGGAGAGCATAAGGGAACAATTGACAAGAATGGGGGAAAGAAATACAGTAGAAGAAGAATAGGTAGCTTTGAGAGATGAAGTAGTGAAGGCAGCAGAGGATCTAGTAGGTAAAAAGACGAGAGCTAGTAGAAATCCTTGGGTAACAGAAGAAATATTGAATTTAATTGATGAAAGGAGAAAATATAAAAATGCAGTAAATGAAGCAGGCAAAAAAGAATACAAACGTCTCAAAAATGAGATCGACAGGAAGCGTAAAATGGCTAAGCAGGCATGGCTAGAAGACAAATGTAGGGATGTAGAGGCTTACCTCACTAGGGGTAAGAAAGATACTGCCTACAGGAAAATTAAAGAGACCTTTGGAGAAAGGAGAACCACTTGTATGAATATCAAGAGCTCAGATGGTAACCCAGCTCTAAGCAAAGAAGGGAAAGCAGAAAGGTGGAGGGAGTATACAGAGGGTCTATACAAGGGCAATGTACTTGAGGACAATATCATGAAAATGGAAGAGGACGTAGATGAAGATGAAATAGGAGATACGATACTGCGTGAAGAGTTTGACAGAGCACTGAAAGACCTGAGTCGAAACAAGGCCCCGGAAGTAGACAACATTCCATTAGAACTACTCACGGCCTTGGGAGAGCCAGTCCTGAAAAAACTCTACCATCTGGTGAGCAAGATGTATGAGACGGGCGAAATACCCTCAGACTTCAAGAAGAATATAATAATTTCAATCCCAAAGAAAGCAGGTGCTGACAGATGTGAAAATTACCGAACAATCAATTTAATAAGTCACAGCTGCAAAATACTAACGCGAATTCTTTACAGACGAATGGTAGAAGCCGACCTCGGAGAAGATCAGTTTGGATTCCGCAGAAATATTGGAACACGTGAGGCAATACTGACCGTACGACTTATCTTAGAAGCTAGATTAAGGAAAGACAAACCTACGTTTCTAGCATTTGTAGACTTAGGGATAGCTTTTGACAATGTTGACTGGAATTCTCTGCTTCAAATTCTGAATGTGGCAGGTGTAAAATACAGGGAGCGAAAGGCTATTTACAATTTGTACAGCAACCAGATGGCAGTTATAAGAGTCGAGGGGCATGAAAGGGAAGCAGTAGTTGCGAAGGGAGTGAGACAGGGTTGTAGCCTCTCCCCGATGTTATTCTATCTTTATATTGAGCAAGCAGTGAAGGAAACAAAAGAAAAATTCGGAGTAGGTATTAAAATCCATGGAGAAGAAATAAAAACTTTGAGGTTCGCCGATGACATTGTAATTCTGTCAGAGACAGCAAAGGACTTGGAAGAGCAGTTGAACGGAATGGACAGTGTCTTGAAAGGAGGATATAAGATGAACATCAACAAAAGCAAAACGAGGATAATGGAATGTAGTCGAATTAAGTCAGGTGGTGCTGAGGGAATTAGATTAGGAAATGAGACGCTTAAAGTAGTAAATGAGTTTTGCTATTCGGGAAGCAAAAAACTGATGGTGGTCGAAGTAGAGAGGCTATAAAATGTAGACTGGAAATGGCAAGGAAAGCGTTTCTGAAGAAGAGAAATTTGTTAACATCGAGTATAGATTTAAGTGTCAGGAAGTCGTTTCTGAAAGAATTTATGTGGAGCGTAGACATGTATAGAAGTGAAACATGGACGATAACTAGTTTGGACAAGAAGAGAATAGAAGCTTTCGAAATGTGGTGCTACAGAAGAATGCTGAAGATTAGATGGGTAGATCATATAACTAATGAGGAGGTATTGAGTAGGATTGGGGAGAAGAGAAGTTTGCGGCACAACTTAATTAGAAGAAGGGATCGGTTGGTAGGACATGTTCTGAGGCATCAAGGGGTCACCAATTTAGTATTGGAGGGCAGCGTGGAGGGTAAAAATCGTAGAGGGAGACAAGAGATGAATACGATAAACAGATTCAGAAGGATGTAGGTTGCAGTAGCTACTGGGAGATGAAGAAGCTTGCACAGGATAGACTAGCATGGAGAGCTGCATCTAACCAGTCTCAGGACTGAAGACCACAACAACAACATGTTTGCACGCGTACTGCTATGTAAATCGTTCTGTAAACGTACGCCCTGAGACTGTTCCCGGCGACTGTGACACTGTTTCGAGCAATGAGCTGTAGAAACTTTTGTAACGTACTGATTAAGAAACGTTTTCGTCCCAATATTCTAGCCACATATACCTTTCAAAAATGCAATAAAAATCGATTATCGATCGTTTCTGTTGAGAACCTGGCATTAAAGATCAAATTACCATTCACAACAAGACGAACCGGACCTCAGAGTTTTAAGAGTAACCCTTGTTACCCTATGGAACAGCAATCAAACACTGAGAGCAGAAGAGAGCGCATGTATGGTTAAATCAGCTCAGGGCGCGGCTGCCCTGCCTTTGACGGAAGGCTGGTGAAATCTTTTGAACTATTGACAGGAGCGAGACAGTTCCTGTGACACATCTCGAGCACTGGCTGCAGAATACGAGACATGTGCTGCAGGATCGAGCACAGCTACAGTACCTTCATCAACTGCCATGGGGATGGCTCGCCTCCCACTGCCTGCTGCACCACGCAATTCACACCTTTTTTTTGTTTTAATTCCTTGACGTCCTTTAATAGACGTGGGGCCGCTTTGCAGTTGTCACTGTCTGCGATATTTCCGCAATACAGCTCTGCTATTTCTGCCGTTCTGGTAAAATAACTCTGTCAGCAGTGAACGGTATTTTTCTCAATAGCCTTTGCGTTTCATAAAGATAACTTCAGTCACTTCACAAAGAAATCAACACGTGTTACCTAGCGACAGCCTACTGACGTCAAAACCGTGAACATTTCACATATTGACTGCCTACAGCGCCATATTTTCACCTAGTAGCAGAATGTGGAACTATCAACACACCTACGATGTTTCAGCCTCCTGCGATGTATACAGCCCGCTCTGCAGCACTTGGAACACGGCCAGTTCAATTATAACCACCCGGCACTTAATGATAACGATATTTTACGGGTGTAGCACACTAGCTGTCTTTCAGTAGTGATAGACCCACTTTTTACTCCTTTGTGATTTTGAATTCCGTTTATTATTTCTTCTTCCCTTCACGTCAAGTGAGCTTTAGCATTATACCTCAAACGTGGACTTCTAATTTTGATCTGTCCGCTCACAGTAGCTGAGTGGTTACCGCGACAGACTGTCAATCCTAAGGGCCCGGGAGCGATTCCCGGCTTGGTCGGAGATTTTCTCCGCTCAGGAACTGGGTGTTGTGTTGTCCTAATCATCATCGTTTCATCCCCATCGACGAGCAGATCGCCGGAGTGGCGTCCACTCGAAAGACCTGCACCCAGCGTACGGACTACCCGACAGGAGGCCCCAACCACTCGACATTTATTTTTCAAGCAACAAAGTTGGTAGAATCACGTCCGTCCTTTGTGTTGGACAGGACACGACCCGCATTTCATGGTTAATAATCCCTTTTACCAAAGAGAGCTCCATTCTATGAACACAATGAATACCAATATCAACAATATCAACTTCTTGTGACCAATTTTTCTGCAGGTAACCTATTTTTCTTCCACAAATTGGTCCTGTTTGCTTTATCAATTCATAGCCTCCTATCTGACTGCATGATACTTATTATCCTGAATGAAAAGAATCCCCACATACATTATGATAGTTTCCTTCATCAGATGTTAGCGGAACAATCAAATTTTAATGGGCATTTTAGACTTGGAGTTTCTAGCTCCTACACCAACCTCCTCCCCCTTGCGTCATCGATTGTGCGACGGACAATCCTCTTGTACTCTTCTTCATAAATTTCGAACATCTAAGCCCTTGTTTCCCCTGAGAGATATTCTTGCATCCATTTAATCAATTTAATAAATCAGTCAAGAAGAAATTCAGCCTTCAGTTGCAAGGTAAAATTTTTTAGTTTACCTAGGTTTCGATGCCAATAACGGTATCTTCTTCGGAACAAAAATAAAATTATTTTGGCCGTCAAAATAATTTAATTTTTGTTCCGAAGAAGATACCATTTTGGCATCGAAACGTAGGAAAACTAAAAAAATTTACCGTGCAACTTAAGGCTGAATTTCTTATTGTCTGAACAATTAACGGTTGCTGAAGCGCTGCATTATGTTAAAGATTTGTAAATTTAATAAATGTTTTTTGCGTCTACAACGGACCATAGTAAACTAAGATTTATCTGTGATGTCAAGATAGTTTTCTTTGTGTTGAACTGCAGTATTATGCAGTAAATAAATATAGTTTTCTTTGTGTTGAACTGCAGTATTATGCAGTAAATAAATGATTTTACGGGAGAGAATCTCCAGTTTCGTTTATCCACTGAAAGGCAGTCAAACTGTAAGAGCATCCGAGAGAGACACTAAATTCCGATATGTGTAATGAATCCCACTAGAATCATTCATCACCACATGGTCATGCACGATCACAAGTGTTTCCACTGCATACCTGTGTTATGAATATGAAGTATACTAGACCTTAATCTCTTCATTTGCTACGATTCAGTACGAACCCTTGCACATACAATGAACGGCGTTTCCATTTCAATAATATTATTCAGAAGTGAGATATGTTATTAAGATAGTCAACATTACCTCGGCAACTGAACAAAAAAAAAAAAAAAAAAAAGGCCCATTTGCTTTACTGAAGGAGGAGAATAGAAAGTGGTGGTCGAACGCTATAGTAAAGTCCAACACCAGCGAACCATTATTTAAATATAAATAAGTCACAGTGAGTTAGGTAGGGATCTTGTTGTTTCACAAATGATAGTAGAAATGCCTCAGAAAGAAAAAGAAGATTATGTCTCTTATGTGCCGATCCGTGCATGATTCAGTGTCATGGGAACCTTCCATTTTCCGCAATCATATATATATATATATATATATATATATATATATATATATATATATATATATATAAGTGGATTTTATATGAATGCAGACTGCAGCTAGGAGTTTGTCACTAAATGTAGAGAACAGTAACTACTTATTCAAGCAGCGCATTACGCCCTATAAATGATGAGCAAAACGACCCGCTCAAGAACTAAAAGCGTAGTCAATGTTAATTGGGCGTGCCAACAAACGGCTGAGCAGGACGCATTTCACGGCATTCCCGAACAGTGCGGTCAGGGAGAAGTTGTCCCGTTAGGTTACACAATGGCTCCTGGTGTCGAGCTGGCTGCAACACAGAAAACGGTGCGGGAATTAGGCGGGGCGTGCGTTTGCCAAAGCCGCGTTTGTCTCTGGATGACGGGGAGCTATTGTTCAAACGGAACGAACATAGCAGGTACATGCTGAGGTCGGTAACCTCCAGTCGGCCGGAACGATGTTTTGCGAAGAGTCGAGGTGGCTGCAGGCAGTTTAGAGTTCGGTGCTCTTCAAGCGTTAACAATAGAGACATTTCAAGAGCAAAAGGCAATAACTGAAGCATTGAAAAGAAAATATATGTGCTCTGGACTAGTCTGAGGAACAAACTGCTAGGTTAGACGCATTTACCGTATAACAGAAAGCAGAAGTACTGTTGTGGATTGAGCTGTGGCTGGCTCATGCTATGCGTTGCATTAAACCTTGGTTGCTATTCTGTGTTAAGTCTCCCGTGCTTATCGCGATTATGCTGTTATCCTCTCTCTCCGCGAGTGGCAGCAGCGGTGTGTATCGATATTCACACCTTGGACTATCTTTGGCCTGGCGCTTATAGTTTCCGGCTGCGCTGTGTGGGACCAGTTGGTAGGTTGGCGTGGAGCAGCGAGGAAATCTCCGCGGCGCGTAGTTTGACCGGGACCGCTGACAGCGTCTACGAGCGGTCGGAGTGTGTGGTGCTGTTCCCAATGCTATGAGGTCCGCGCTCACCGATCCTGGACACGAAAGTTGAGTTTTGACTTAATCTACCAGCAAGTCTCGACTGCTCACATTGTGTCGTTTGGATTTCGTTGTCGGCTGTTGGGATATTCCTGTGAGCAACAACGAGTGTTTTCAAGTTGGCAAATTTTAGCCACCCTCCGGTGGAGTTTAACTGTACTTGGTTATTTCGAATTGAAGTGCACTAGCGGAATCTTCTGCCTTGTTACCGTTAACGTTCCGGTTACCCGCCCTGGCCATTGACGTAAATTCAGGCAGTGTATTTTCCTCATCGTGTTGTTGCTGTCCAGCACGGTGTGTAGTTTGACAGCGCAGTGTATAATTGGTTGTGGGCGTCAATACTTTCTGCATTGTTCCATTGAATTCCCTGTTGTGTGCTGGTCGGGTGGAGCGGAAGTTATCTTGTCGGTGGGTCAGTTGGCTGTCTGTCGGTTGGGTTTGTCGGATCGAGAATGGTTGGGCCGACTGCCTGTCTCACCTAAGCGAGCATTAGTGTTTGAATTCCAGGCCGACCCTCGAAAACTACTGAGCGGCGTTGGGTGAACTGCCTTTTTTTATTTGTTCTTGTTGTTTGTATTTGTATGGCTTCTAGCCGATTTTTAAATTAAGGTTGTTTTCCCTTTGAGGCGTAAGATTGTTTGGGCCTTCAGCCTAATTTAAAGTTTTAAGTAAGGCCTTTGGCCTTTTATAAATTTAGTTTTGTTGAGTCTTAAGTGATGGGCCTTCAGCCGATTTTGAATTAAAGTTGTTTCGCTCATAAGGTGTCAGATTGTTTGGGCCTTCAGCCTAATTGAAGAACAGTTTTAAGATAAGGCCTTTTGCCTTTTAAAAATTCTGATTTTGGTTTGAGTCTTCAGTTATTGTCTTTCAGCAGATTTTAAATTAAAGTAGTTTTCCCTTAAGGCATGAGGTTGTATGGCGTATTCAGCCGGTTATTCAGTTCCAGACATTAATGCTTTGGGTTTTTTTTAGATATTTTTTTTTTTGCTCTTGTAATGCTTGGTCAAATAAATAAAGTTGTATGTTCGAGTGTAACTGACAGCCGCTTATTTTGGCCCCTTTCCACAATTTAAACTGTCGTGCGGGTTTAGCAGGGCGTCTCACGGATATTCCCAAGAATGTGACTGAGATCAAGACGAGTCGTTCAGTCAGTGGAGAAAGTAAATCTGTGTGATGGTGAAGGCGACAGAAACCCTGTTTAAGATAATCGACCGATCTGAGAGCTGAATTACAGCACTGGAAAATTGTCTAGTGAAAAACATTGAGGAAGTTTCAGCTGATCTGAGGAAAGTGCGAGAAGTCCTCTGGGAAGTAAACAACGAGCAAGCGGATACAATCTAGGTCTTAAAACAGCAAGACAAAGGAGTGAGCAAGGTCGCAGACGATTAAAGGTCATAACAGTAGCCGTGGAACAGTTGTCACTGAGAAATGACGTGGACTCACATCGAACATACCAAGTTGGAGAACGGAAAATGAGGAAGTGCAGTTTTGCTCCGACTGAAACAGAACCAAATTAAAATAAACTATGGGAATGAAGAAGCATTATACGAACTTCTTCTGACAGCGGTACATGGCGAGGTAGAGCCAGAGAAAGTTGGAGACGTGAGCAGTGGGAACAATGGCAAGTGCAAAATAAGGCAAGATGATTCAGAGGACTTAGGAGAACTGCAGGAGAGATTATGTCGGATCTGTAATGAACCAGAGCACAAAGCGGCAAATGAGTTTGAGTTAGCGGGTCTGAAGAGAAGCAAACAGGAAGCCTTTTGGTACAGTATAAAAGTAAAGTCTCGTCCAAGAGTCCACTATTTATCTGCTTCCACACATGTGGATTTATCAGTTTGAGGATCCATTACCATAATCGTGGAGCCTGTCACTCAATATTAATTTTTTGTTGGTGGCCACCTTAGAGATGAAACCGCGGCAATTGTGTGTGTTTTAATGTGGGACTACGAGACAATCGAGTTTCTGTGAATGAGTTCCTAGCGGAACTCTGGGCCAAAAGCAGCCAGGACCAGGAGATTGGTATTCTGATAATGTAAGCATAAACTGATTCAGGTCATTGAAATCCCATTCTCCATTTTAAAGAAACACTGAAAAAGGATCTAACGTTGGATGTATGATTTCCCCAATTTTCCTAACTGACCGTCTTTTCTCTTAGGCCATCAGTCATCTGACTGGTTTGATGCTGCCAGCCACGAATTCCCCTCCTGTGACACATTTTCATCTCAGAGTAGCACTTGCAACCTACGTCCCCAATTATCTCTGCCTTCTAATACCATGGAAGTTATTCCCTGATGTCTTAACAGATGTCCTATAATCCTGTCCATTCTTCTTGTCAGTGTTTCCATATATTCTTTCCTCGCCGATTCTGCGGAGAATCTCCTCATTCCTTACCTTATCAGTCCACTCAATTTTCAACATTATTCTTTAGCACCACTCCTGATCCTTCGATTCTCTTCTGTTCCGGTTTCCCCACAGCTTATATTTCAATAACATACAGTGCTGTGCTCTAACCATATATCCTCAAAAATTCCTTCTTTAAATTAAGGCCTATGTTGAATACCAATAGACTTCTCTTGGCCAGGAATGCTCTCTTTGCCTAGGCAGTCTGCTTTTACCTCCTCCTTGCTCCATCCGTCATTGGTTAGTTTGCTGCATAGATACCAGAATTCCTTAACTTCATCTACTTCTTGACCAGAAATTTCGATATTAAGTTTCTTTCTATTCATATTTCTGCGACTTCTCATTACTTACTCTCCATATTCTGTAGTCATTATTCTACAGAGAGAAATAGTCATGGTTGGTAGGAACATGAATGCAATCAGGCTATTTCAATTTTTACTTTAAGAACTAGGCTATGAATGAGGCCAACAATGTATGCGCTTCTGCTCAGCAGCAGAAGAACGAGTCCTTGCCCGAACGTTACTTTTCTGACTGGAGAGATTGGCCAGCATGCTATTATGACCTAAGGCTGAGTGATTCCTAATGGAGCTGGGACTCGGAGAGAGGTCACTGACCCCCGCAAAATAGACTTGCGGAAGAACGAGGCCATGAGTGAGCAGACCACGCGCTAAGTTACAAGCCTTCAGCGGGAATTTTAGGGATGCGGAATACAGACACAGGCACAATGTGTCAAACCAAGGGGAACCACCACTACTGGAAACTATCAGTGTCAGGACTGGATAACACCACAGCTAGCAGAGTAGAACACATGTCACTGTATATTTAATTCGAGGAGATAAGGGAGACATTCTTAGAGGAGGAGGTGACTACAAATGTCAGAGGCATCCAATTCCGGGTGTATATATTAATGGTAAGGCCTTACAATGTATCCTGGCCACAGGAAGTCAAGTAGCGCCCTGTAGAGTCCATTTGATTGACCCCAAACCAACGCCGTTTCCGATTTCAGTGGTGTCAAGCGAGAGCTCATTGGAGGTCAGGGTAGAGGTATGTTGTGTTTTCTCATGAAATCTGGTTCTCCCTCGGTGCTAGTGAAAACCATGTGCCGGTTGGAGAGGCCACTTGATAGCGTTCAAACAGCCTATCTGCGTGCTAGACACACTGGACCTACACATCGAGCTATGGTTTAGGGTGCGATTTAGAATGACAGCAAGAGCACACTCGTGGTTGTCTCACGAGCCCTGATTGCAAATTTGTACGTCAGTCCGATGATTCTGCCTGTTGTGCCGCCATTCATGACCAGCCTTCCATGGGGTGTCTTCCAACAAGCTAACGCTCACCATACCGTTATTGTAACTGAACATGCTCTAGCGTCGACATGTTGCCCTAGCCTGCTCTATCACCAAATCTGTCTCCAATCGAGCACACATGGGACACCATTCGACGACAAGTCCAGCATCATCCACAAACAGCAGTAACCGTCTCTGTATTGACCGACCAAGCGCAAACGGCAGGGAACTCCATCCACAAACCGGCATCCGGTACCTGTAGAACACAATTCATGCACGTCTGCATGCTAGCATTTAGCGTTCTGGCTGTTACACCGATTATTAATGAACGAGAATATCACATTTGCAGTTCTTTATTTGGCGCTTACTTTAACCAGCGATCTTGCAATGTTAGTCACTTAAATACACTCATGACGCTTACTTTAACAAGCGATCTTGTAATGTTAATCACTTAAATACACTCATGCTCATAAATTAACGATAACTGCAGAATATGGTGACACACAACGTGGAACTACACAAAACTGGCGCTAATAGCTTAGACACACGACACAGATCTGTAAGTCCACGGTATTGGTGATAAGTTGAGAAAACCGTCCCGAAACACATGTGCTACAAAACGCCACTGTTTCCTGCGTATGTATTCCGACATAAATATGGGATATGTTCACCATGCATACGTGCACAGGCAGCACAATGGGTTGACATACTCTGGATCAGGTGGTCGAGCAGCTGCTGGGGTATAGCCTCCCATTCTTGCAACAGTGCCTGTCGGAGCTCCTGAAGTGTCCTAGAGGTTTGAAGACATGCAGCGATACGTCAACTGAGAGCATCTCAGACGTGCGCGATGGGGTTTAAGTCTGGAGAACAGGCAGGTCACTCCATCCGCCTGATATTTTCTGTTTCAAGGTACTCCTCCACAATGGCAGCTCGGTGGGGCCGTGCGTTATCATCCATCAGGAGGAAGGTGGGACCCACTGAGCCCCTGAAATGTGGGCATACTGGTGAAAAATGACGTCCCGATACACCTGACCTATTACAGTTCCTGTGTCAAAGACATGCAGAGGTGTACGTGCATCAATCATTATCCCACCCTACACCATCGAACCACGACCTCCGTACAGGTCCCTTTCAAGGGCATTAAGCGGTCGGCATCTGGTTCCTGATTCACGCCAGATGAAAACCCGGCGAGAATCACTGTTCAGACTATACCTGGACTCGTCCGTGAACATAACCTGGGACCACTATTCCAATGACCATGTACTGTGTTTTGACACCAGGCTTAAAGGGTTCCCCTGTGACCAGGGATCAGTGAAATGCACCTTGCAGGTCTCCAGGCGAATAAATCATGTCTGTTCAGTCGTCTGTAAACTGTGTGTCTGGTGACAACTGTTCCAGTGGATGTGGTACAGTCCCGAGAAAGGTTACCTGCAGTATTCCGTGGCCGTCTGCGGGCACTGATGGTGAGATATCGGTCTTCTTGTGGTATTGTACACTGTGGGCGGTTCATACTGTAGCGCCTGGACACGTTTCCTGTCCGCTGCAATCGTTGCAATAATCTTGAGATCACACTTTGTGGCACACGGAGGGCCCTTGCTACGACCTGCTGTGTTTGACCAGCCTCGAGATGCCATAGTTCAAAATGGTTCAAATGGCTCTGAGCACTATGGGACTTAACATCTGAGGTCATCAGTCCCCTAGAACGTAGAACTACTTAAACCTAGCGAACCTAAGGACATCACACACATCCACGCCCGAGGCAGGATTCGAACTTGAGACCGTAGCGGTCAAGCGGTTCCAGGCTGTAGCGCCTAGAACAACTGGGCCACACCGGCCGGCAGTTGCCGTAGCATTCTACTCTCCATAACGTCATCAATATGTGTTCTTTAAGCCATTTTCAACACACAGCCACCACTAGCACGTCTGAAAACGTCTGCACACTTACTCGCTGCACTGTATTCTGACATGCACCAACACACGTCTGTGTATGTGAACTGCTGCCAGCGCCACCGTGCAACAACCGATGGTCAAATGCACCGCATAGTCATACCCCAAGGTGATTTAAATCCGCAAACCGCCCTTCAGAGCGTTGTTTCACCATGTTTCAGAATTATCCTTAATTTATGGGCATGAGTGTAGTTTGCCTAGAAAATGTATTCCAGAAATTTTATTACTCTAACTTAACTACACTACTGGCCATTAAAATTTCTACACCACGAAGATGACGTGCTACAGACGCGGAATTTAACCAACAGGAAGATGATACTGTGATATGTAAATGATTAGCTTTTCAGAGCATTCACACAAGATTGGCGCCGGTGGCGACACCTACAACGTGCTGACATCAGGAAAGTTTCCAACCGATTTCTCATACACAAACTGCAGTTGACCCGCGTTGCCTGGTGAAACGAAGTTGTGATGCCTCGTGTAAGGAGGAGAAATACATACCATCACGTTTCCGACTTTGATAAAGGTCGGATTGTAGCCTATCGCGATTGCGGTTTATCGTATCGCGACATTGCTGCTCGCGTTGGTCGAGATCCAATGACTGTTAGCAGAATATGGAATCGGTGGGTTCAGGAGGGTAATAGGGAACGACGTGCTGGATCCAAAAGGCCTCATATCTCTAGCAGTCGAGATGACAGGCATCTTATCCGTATGGCTGTCACGGGTCGTGCAGCCACGTCTCGATCCCTGAGTCAACAGATGGGGACGTTTGCAAGACAACAATCATCTGCACGAACAGTTCGACGACGTTTGCAGCAGCTTGGACTATCAGCTCGGAGCCCATGGCTGCGGTTACCCTTGACGCTGCATCACAGACAGGAGCGCCTGCGATGGTGTACTCAACGACAAACCTGGGTGCACGAATGGCAAAACGTCATTTTTTTATTTGAATCCTGGTTCTGTTTACAGCATCATGATGGTCACATCCGTATTTGGCGACATCGCGGTGAACGCACATTGGAAGCGTGTATTCGTCATCGCCATACTGGCGTGATGGTATGGGGTGTCTTTGGTTACACGTCTCGGTCACCTCTTGTTCGGACTGACGGCACTATGAACAGTGGACGTTACATTTCAGATGTGTTACGACCCGTGGCTCTACCCATCATTCGATCCCTGGGAAACCCTCTATTTCAGCAGGATAACGCACGACCGCATGTTGCAGGTCCTGTACGGGCCTTTCTGGATACAGAAAATGTTCGACTGGTGCCCTGGCCAGCACATTCTTCAGATCTCTCACCAATTGAAAACGTCTGGTCAATGGTGGCCGAGCAACTGGCTCGTCATAATACACCAGTCACTCCTCTTGATGAACTGTGGTATCGTGTTGAAGCTGTATGGGCAGCTTTACCTGTACACGCCATGCAAGCTCTGTTTGACTCAATGCGCAGGCGTATCAAGGCCGTTATTACGGCCAGAGGTGGTTGTTCTGGGTACTGATTTCTCAGGATCTATGCACCAAAATTGCGTGAAAATGTAATCACATGTCAGTTCTAGTATAGTACATTTGTCCAATGAATACCCGTTTATCATCTGCATTTCTTCTTGGTGTAGCATTTTTAATGGCCAGTAGTGTATTTTTTCATGTGTGAACTTTTTTTGGTCGACAATGTATTTATCGTATGTGCTCAGGTCATTTACTTACTGCCTTAGTAAGTCACGTCCCATCCCGTCGTTGTCGGACAGCGGCGCGTTTGGGCTTGGTGAGCTGCCACTCGCCGCCACGGCCGGTCCCTCCGGCAGCGGCAAGTGTCCGGAGGGCGGTGGCGGCGGCAGGAAGGAGGCGGCAGCTGGCGGCGCGTGCAGCCGTGTGGGGCCGCGGGTGCATCCGGCGCGGCGCAGGCGGCGCGTGTAATGAGCCGCCGCGGGGGCGGGGCGGGGCGGTGGGGGCGGAGGTGGAGCACTCCGCCGGCCGGGGCGGCACGCGCCGCAGCGCCGCGACGCCCACTGCCCGGCGCTCCTCCGCCGCCTCACTGCCGGCTGCCCGCACTTGTCACGTCGCTAGTCACACGTCTGTTGAACGATAACCGTAAGACGTCGCTATGCATTCCTCAGCTGCTTAGTGCTAGACCACTTGTAACGCCAGAAATGCATATCCTCCTGTTTCCATCTATCGTATTATAAATTTTTTCCTTATGTTGTTATATAACACATCTGTGTCTTTATGTATTGTAATTGTCTTACAATATATATATATATATATATATATATATATATATATATATATATATATATATATATATATATATATATATATATAGGGTGTTTCAAAAATTACCGGTATATTTGAAACGGCAATAAAAACTAAACGAGCAGCGATAGAAATACACCGTTTGTTACAATATGCTTGGGACAACAGTACATTTTCAGGCGGACAAACTTTCGAAATTACAGTAGTTACAATTTTCAACAACAGATGGCGCTGCAAGTGATGTGAAAGATATAGAAGACAACGCAGTCTGTGGGTGCGCCATTCTGTAAGCGTGTGCTGTTCACAACGTGCAAGTGTGCTGTAGACAACATGGTTTATTCCTTAGAACAGAGGATTTTTCTGGTGTTGGAATTCCACCGTCTAGAACACAGTGTTGTTGCAACACGACGAAGTTTTCAACGGAGGTTTAATGTAACCAAAGGACCGAAAAGCGATACAATAAAGGATCTGTTTGAAAAATTTCAACGGACTGGGAACGTGACGGATGAACGTGCTGGAAAGGTAGGGCGACCGCATACGGCAACCACAGAGGGCAACGCGCAGCTAGTGCAGCAGGTGATCCAACAGCGGCCTCGGGTTTCCGTTCGCCGTGTTGCAGCTGCGGTCCAAATGACGCCAACGTCCACGTATCGTCTCATGCCCCAGAGTTTACACCTCTATCCATACAAAATTCAAATGCGGCAACCTCTCAGTGCAGCTACCATTGCTGCACGAGAGACATTCGCTAACGATATAGTGCACAGGATTGATGACGGCGATATGCATGTGGGCAGCATTTGCTTTACTGACGAAGCTTATTTTTACCTGGACGGCTTCGTCAATAAACAGAACTGGCGCATATGGGGAACCGAAAAGCCCCATGTTGCAGTCCCATCGTCCCTGCATCCTCAAAAAGTACTGGTCTGGGCCGCCATTTCTTCCAAAGGAATCATTGGCCCATTTTTCAGATCCGAAACGATTACTGCATCACGCTATCTGGACATTCTTCGTGAATTTGTGGCGGTACAAACTGCCTTAGACGACACTGCGAACACCTCGTGGTTTATGCAAGATCGTGCCCGGCCACATCGCACGGCCGACGTCTTTAATTTCCTGAATGAACATTTCGATGACCGTGTGATTGCTTTGGGCTATCCGAAACATACAGGAGGCGGCGTGGATTGGCCTCCCTATTCGCCAGACATGGACCCCTGTGACTTCTTTCTGTGGGGACACTTGAAAGACCAGGTGTACCGCCAGAACCCAGAAACAATTGAACAGCTGAAGCAGTACATCTCATCTGCATGTGAAGTCATTCCGCCAGACACGTTGTCAAAGGTTTCGGGTAATTTCATTCAGAGACTACGCCATATTATTGCTACGCATGGTGGATATGTGTAAAATATCGTACTATAGAGTTCCCCAGACCGCAGGGCCATCTGTTGTTGAAAATTGTAACCACTGTAATTTCGAAAGTTTGTCTGCCTGAAAATGTACTGTTGTCCCAAGCAAATTGCAACAAACGGTGTATTTCTATCGCTGCTCGTTTAGTTTTTATTGCCGTTTCAAATATACCGGTCATTTTTGAAACACCCTATAGTGTTTCAAATATATGTATATATATATATATATATATATATATATATATATATATATATATATATATATATATATACAGTTTGTTTTGTAAATACTATTTGTATTTTTACGCTGGGTCTTGCCTAGGGAAAACTATGCTATCGAACGATAACATCGATAGGTCGTGGGGAGAACCAAAGTGTTTAGGATCTTTGGTAGTGTTAACTCTGTCGAGTGGAGCGCGGGCAGAGCGGAGTCTGGCTGCAGTAGGGCGGTGGAGCAGGTGTGTTGAGTGACGCTCCCCCGCGAGTTGCCGCGCTTTCGCGGTATGGCAGCATGTAATTGCACTCGACTTGCTATGATAGTTCCTGCCACGGTGTCGCGGACGGCAAACATTAGCTGGCACACATCGAGAGCCCGTTTCGCCTGGTGACCGTGTCGAGAAGAAGGCGCGCCAACATCCAGTTTCTCCAACAGCGAAGGCCGAAAATAAGTGATTGGCGCCACCTCCTCGATCAACGACTTCAAACCTTCATCAACCAACAAGGAAGACTGAAAGCACGTAAAGTTATAGAACTGTATGGGAGTCCTCAGCTTTTCAAACTGTTCCATTACCATCACTAAAAATACAGCAACTTAGCACGAACCTTTGTTGCTCATTGTCCAAATTGCATTACCAAGCAAGGTCCCTTTCTTTTCCGAAATGAACCCGTGTGTCATTGATATTCAAACACCAGAATTAAAGTAATATAATTCCATTTCACTGCTTTAATTTCAAAGTTCAGTTGAAGTATTCATAGCTGGCTACAATATTTAGATTACATGAGCACAAATTAAGGGTGCGAGTTTTGTTAGCATATTTTAGCTTACCTGTGACTGCAGCTCAGCTTGGTACGTACTATCTTTTATTATTGTTAATTGTTCAAAATCATTTAATTCAAGTTCAAAGTTGAATCTCTTATTTCTAAATTGCGTAGATTCAAGCAGCTTTTGAAATTATTGTTGAGGTAGCCCAAGACTAACCTTATTTTATTTAATTTTATAGTGCTTCAGAAACAAAGTTCACCATTAATTTCAGTCACTAAATCAGCTTTCAGTTTTCCGGTTTTATTAATTCTTTTGCTAAATTAAGTAAGAATGTAGGGAAATTTATTACTTCTGACAGACATTCAGTTTTCACACAACACGTGTCAACCTTCAGTTGCTACGCTTTTAGTGCTAATTATATGCGCAGTTATTATAGTAGTTGTCCACAGGACTGGCGACCGTAATTTTCCCCAAATCTCAAATACCTAATTAACGCCAGTCAATTGTTAACGTAACGATTGCACATTTACTTTCTTTATTAACTGTAACCCTTTTTCAAAATTAGTTTACGCTAGCTTCATTTGCATTTTTCTTTTCATTTATAACTGCATCTACATCTACATTGATACTCCGCAAGCCACCCAACGGTGTGTGGCGGAGGGCACTTTACGTGCCACTGTCATTACCTCCCTTTCCTGTTCCAGTCGCCTATGGTTCACGGGAAGAACGACTGTCTGAAAGCCTCCGTGCGCGCTCTAATCTCTCTAATTTTACATTCGTGATCTCCTCCGGAGGTATAAGTAGGGGGAAGCAATATATTCGATACCTCATCCAGAAACGCACCCTCTCGAAACCTGGCGAGCAAGCTACACCGCGATGCAGAGCGCCTCTCTTGCAGAGTCTGCCACTTGAGTTTATTAAACATCTCCGTAACGCTATCACGGTTACCAAATAACCCTGTGACGAAACGCGCCGCTCTTCTTTGGATCTTCTCTATCTCCTCCGTCAGACCGATCTGGTACGGATCCCACACTGATGAGCAATACTCAAGTATAGGTCGAACGAGTGTTTTGTAAGCCACCTCCTTTGTTGATGGACTACATTTTCTAAGCACTCTCCCAATGAATCTCAACCTGGTACCCGCCTTACCAACAATTAATTTTATATGATCATTCCACTTCAAATCGTTCCGCACGCATACTCCCAGATATTTTACAGAAGTAACTGCTACCAGTGTTTGTTCCGCTATCATATAATCATACAATAAAGGATCCT
The DNA here is from genome assembly GCF_021461395.2 of Schistocerca americana. Lineage (NCBI taxonomy): Eukaryota > Metazoa > Arthropoda > Insecta > Orthoptera > Acrididae > Schistocerca > Schistocerca americana. The sequence goes on from NC_060120.1 coordinate 43,761,586, forward strand.
TCTTTCTATGTATTCGCAATACATTACATTTGTCTATGTTAAGGGTCAGTTGCCACTCCCTGCACCAAGTGCCTATCCGCTGCAGATCTTCCTGCATTTCGCTACAATTTTCTAATGCTGCAACTTCTCTGTATATTACAGCATCATCCGCGAAAAGCCGCATGGAACTTTCGACACTATCTACTAGGTCATTTATATATATTGTGAAAAGCAATGGTCCCATAACACTCCCCTGTGGCACGCCAGAGGTTACTTTAACGTCTGTAGACGTCTCTCCATTGATAACAACATGCTGTGTTCTGTTTGCTAAAAACTCTTCAATCCAGCCACACAGCTGGTCTGATATTCCGTAGGCTCTTACTTTGCTTATCAGGCGACAGTGCGGAACTGTATCGAACGCCTTCCGGAAGTCAAGGAAAATAGCATCTACCTGGGAGCCTGTATCTAATATTTTCTGGGTCTCATGAACAAATAAAGCGAGTTGGGTCTCACACGATCGCTGTTTCCGGAATCCATGTTGATTCCTACATAGTAGATTCTGGGTTTCCAGAAATGACACGATACGCGAGCAAAAAACATGTTATTAAAATTCTCAAAGAGATTGACGTCAGAGATATAGGTCTATAGTTTTGCGCATCTGCTCGACGACCCTTCTTGAAGACTGGGACTACCTGTGCTCTTTTCCAGTCATTTGGAACCCTCCGTTCCTCTAGAGACTTGCGGTACACGGCTGTTAGAAGGGGGGCAAGTTCTTTCGCGTACTCTGTATAGAATCGAATTGGTATCCCATCAGGTCCAGTGGACTTTCCTCTATTGAGTGATTCCAGTTGCTTTTCTATTCCTTGGACACTTATTTCGATGTCAGCCATTTTTTCGTTTGTGCGAGGATTTAGAGAAGGAACTGCAGTGCGGTCTTCCTCTGTGAAACAGCTTTGGAAAAAGGTGTTTAGTATTTCAGCTTTACGCGTGTCATCCTCTGTTTCAATGGCATCATCATCCCGTAGTGTCTGGATATGCTGTTTCGAGCCACTTACTGATTTAACGTAAGACCAGAACTTCCTAGGATTTTCTGTCAAGTCGGTACATAGAATTTTACTTTCGAATTCAATGAACGCTTCACGCATAGCCCTCCTTACGCTAACTTTGACATCGTTTAGCTTCTGTTTGTCTGAGAGGTTTTGGCAGCGTTTAAACTTTGAGTGGAGCTCTCTTTGCTTTCGCAGTAGTTTCCTAACTTTGTTGTTGTACCACGGTGGGTTTTTCCCGTCCCTCACAGTTTTACTCGGCACGTACCTGTCTAAAACGCATTTTTCCATAAACACTCAACATTGTCAGTGTCGGAACAGAAATTTTCGTTTTGATCTGTTAGGTAGTCTGAAATCTGCCTTCTATTACTCTTGCTAAACAGATAAACCTTCCTCCCTTTTTTTATATTCCTATTAACTTCCATATTCAGGGATGCTGCAACGGCCTTATGATCACTGATTCCCTGTTCTGTACATACAGAGTCGAAAAGTTCGGGTCTGTTTGTTATCAGTAGGTCCAAGATGTTATCTCCACGAGTCGGTTCTCTGTTTAATTGCTCGAGGTAATTTTCGGATAGTGCACTCAGTATAATGTCTCTCGATGCTCTGTCCCTACCACCCGTCCTAAACATCTGAGTGTCCCAGTCTATATCTGGTAAATTGAAATCTCCACCTAAGACTATAACATGCTGAGAAAATTTATGTGAAATGTATTCCAAATTTTCTCTCAGTTGTTCTGCCACTAATGCTGCTGAGTCGGGAGGTCGGTAAAAGGAGCCAATTATTAACCTAGTTCGGTTGTTTAGTGTAACCTCCACCCATAATAATTCACAGGAACTATCCACTTCTACTTCACTACAGGATAAACTACTACTAACAGCGACGAACACTCCACCACCGGTTGCATGCAATCTATCCTTTTTAAACACCGTCTGTACCTTAGTAAAAATTTCGGCAGAATTTATCTCTGGCTTAAGCCAGCTTTCTGTACCTACAACGATTTCAGCTTCGGTGCTTTCTATCAGCGCTTGAAGTTCCGGTACTTTACCAACGCAGCTTCGACAGTTTACAATTACAATACCGATTGCTGCTTGGTCCCCGCATGTCCTGACTTTGCCCCGCACCCGTTGAGGCTGTTGCCCTTTCTGTACTTGCCCAAGGCCATCTAACCTAAAAAACCGCCCAGCCCACGCCACACAACCCCTGCTACCCGTGTAGCCGCTTGTTGCGTGTAGTGGACTCCTGACCTATCCAGCGGAACCCGAAACCCCACCACCCTATGGCGCAAGTCGAGGAATCTGCAGCCCACACGGTCGCAGAACCGTCTCAGCCTCTGATTCAGACCCTCCACTCGGCTCTGTACCAAAGGTCCGCAGTCAGTCCTGTCGACGATGCTGCAGATGGTGAGCTCTGCTTTCATCCCGCTAGCGAGACTGGCAGTCTTCACCAAATCAGATAGCCGCCGGAAGCCAGAGAGGATTTCCTCCGATCCATAGCGACACACATCATTGGTGCCGACATGAGCGACCACCTGCAGATGGGTGCACCCTGTACCCTTCATGGCATCCGGAAGGACCCTTTCCACATCCGGAATGACTCCCCCCGGTATGCACACGGAGTGCACATTGGTTTTCTTCCCCTCTCTTGCTGCCATTTCCCTAAGGGGCCCCATTACGCGCCTGACGTTGGAGCTCCCAACTACCAGTAAGCCCACCCTCTGCAACTGCCCGGATCTTGCAGACTGAGGGGCAACCTCTGGAACAGGACAAGCAGCCATGTCAGGCCGAAGATCAGTATCAGCCTGAGACAGAGCCTGAAACCGGTTCGTCAGACAAACTGGAGAGGCTTTCCGTTCAGCCCTCCGGAATGTCTTTCGCCCCCTGCCACACCTTGAAACGACCTCCCACTCTACCACAGGTGAGGGATCAGCCTCAATGCGGGCAGTATCCCGGGCAACCACAGTCGTAGTCCGATCAGGGGATGCGTGGGACGAGCTGGCCGTCCCCGACAAACTCCCATCCGGACCCCCACAGTGATGCCCATTGGCAACAGCCCTTCCTCCCTCTTTATCGACAGATTAACTTCAGTGACGATTGCTTTTCCCAAATTTCCATTAGGTACACGCGGTTTAATTTTTCACTGTTATTAAGGTCGATAAGTGAGGGGCAGGTTACACACTTCTCACAAGGCAAGCACGCACCGAATGTGTCACCGGTTGTGATCTTATATTTTTTCAATTGTACTATATACTGCACTCTCTTCTAGTTAGATGTACGGGGACTATTCGGAAAGTGAGGAATGATTGGTCGCGAAACGGAAACCACATTGAAAATTCGATGCTAGTTTGCACAGATGTGTTGCTTAGTGTCTCCAGTATCCTCGTAGATGCCATCCATAAAGTCGCTCTTCTCAGTTCTGAGCTCGCAATGAGAGCGTAAAAATGCCTAGAAAATTGTCTCCCGCCAAGTACGAGCGCCTGCGTGTCGAGATGTTTCGTCTGATTTCAGACAACCCCACATAACGTAGCTGTCATGCAGTAGCTTCTCCATGACACTTCTCAGCAACATACGGCAGGTGCAATGAGGACTCTCCTGCAACGTTTTTGATGGAAAGTATTTGATCTCCCACCACACAGCCCCGACTTGGCTCCCGCTGATTTTCACCTCTGCTCCAATGGTTCAATGGTTCAAATGGCTCTGAGCACTATGGGACTTAACATCTGTGGTCATCAGTCCCCTAGAACTTAGAACTACTTAAACCTAACTAACCTAAGGACGTCACACACATCCATGCCCGAGGCAGGATTCGAACCTGCGACCGTAGCAGTCCCGCGGTTCCGGACTGCGCGCCTAGAACCATCTGCTCCAATGAACCACTGGCTATGAAGATAACATTTTGGTACAAAGAGCTGCAATCCAGCATAAAAACTGTCGGAAAGTACAGGAGGCTGCCTTCTATGACGAGAGTATTGGGAAGCTGACATACGTCTAAGTCGGAGCGGCGACTATTTAGAGAAGTTGCTAGAATGTGTTGCTAACTGTTGCAAATAAAACAGTTTCCATTTCCACTGTGGTTTCCACTTCGCGAACGACCGTTTCTCGCTTTCTGAATAGCCTTCATACTTCTCAAGCGGTTTCGACAAAAAACCGTACAAACCAACCATCCAGCACCAGTGTTACTACAACCAGCTAAGGTTGCATGATGTTTCCTTTTGGGACACCGTAGACTGAATTTAAAACTCTGTATATCATTGGCTAAAGGCCAAAGAGGGAAATCTGCTACGAACTGCGGCGACACCTAGGTCGCAAGTAGAATAAAATCTCCGTAACTAATGATCTATGGATAACAACTGTGTACTGGACAGTGATATGGCGACGGATTGTCCCCCCTGATAGCGTACGATGTGTTCCACTGTTCCACTGTTGTGCCAGAGCCGAGGAAGATGCATACCTGTCCTACAATGCCATTCACATGAGTTGTCCACCTTCTCGGTGGATGGTCCGTGTGGAGCGACCTGACCCATCTCGTCGTGTTCTGCTGCCTCCCCAAGGACCCAATAGCACGCCACACCATAAGGCCTTGCGATGGCACTGTATGTTTTGTGCAAATGCATTTCCTGAACTGCTATTTGGATGAGTTGCCCAACTTCTCGGTGGATGGTCTTTGTGGTGTTACCTGATCCATCCCATCGTGTTCTGTGGTCTTCCCATAAACCATTCGGCACACAACCGTTGCACTGCTGAAACACTTTGTCCCTCTCAGGCAGCAATTTCCTTGATGGAAGTAGCCCATCCTCTCAGGCCAATAATGCGCCCTTGTTCAAACTCACTGGTTTGACGGTACGGTTTGCGTATACGTCAGGGAGGCATCCTGCACACCTGTTCAAGTCACACTGCGACAACGAGAACCGCAGGCATATTTTACCGGTAGGTGGTGTTGCGCCGCGATATCGGTGTTGACCCTGAACCCACGGGCCGACGGGGTTGAATGCTAATCATTTCTCCAAAACAATCTAATGTACATGTCCTGTGAATATTAATGTTCTATCTCTATTCGTTCAAGGCTTCTGTTTTTTTCTGTAGATGAGTGTGTTTGTGCTTTGTGGATGACGGGTATATCATAAATTCACCGAGGAGGACTTAGGACGCCATCGAGACGCGGCACGTAAGTCGAGTGACCAATACGAGCTTAGATTACACTGTCTACACCTATTAGTGGACATAAGTAAGTGGTATATCCATCCTTCGCTTTTATGACGGCTTGAATTGGGTTGGGGACACTATCATTGAGTTGTCTGATGGTCTGTGGAGGAACGGCAGCCCATTTTTCCTTAACAGCCATAACAGGAAATGGTAGCGGTGTTGGACACTGGGGTCTGGAATGACTTCGACATTCTAAGTTTCCCCACTACAGTCAGGTTGGGACCCTGTGCAGGCCAGTCCATCTCAGTAACGTTACTGTCGGCTAATCGTTGCCTCACACGTGCTGCATTATGGCAGCGTGCCCACATTCATCGTCTCCGAACTGATGCCCTGCTTATAGAGTAAACAGTGCTGTAAAATGTTTTCATATCCTTCCACATTTAGTGTTTCCTTAAATACGATAAGGAAACCACGAAGTCATACACTGTCCACGAAAAGAACACCAATACCGTAACACCTCTTCTCTGCAATTCACTGTTGGCATTACACATCATGCAAGCGGCGTTTTCCAGGCATTCGTTAAACCCAAACCCATCCATTGGTTTCTCTGTAAGTCACTCGTTTCCTGTCATCCGTTGTCAAATGGCGTCGCGGTTTACACCCGCTCAAGTGACACTTAGCACTGCCTGCAGAAGTGAGAAGTGTGTGGCTTATGAGGAGGTACACGAACTTCGTACTACCCCCCCCCCCCCCCTTCTCTCATCCTATTCTTTGTAATACGCTACGCACTGTCATCGTGCTAGCTGGACTGCTGATAGCACTTTGGAGCTCACGAGTAATTCCTTTCACTGATTTCATGCGGTTTTTAACAACCAGCCTCGGCAATGCTCGACGGTCCTCGTCCATCACTATATGAGATCTGCTTGCTGCAGATGTGGTTGTCCTTAGCGTTTCCACTTCACAGAGTCGTCACCAGCAGTAAAAAGGTACCTTTAGAGGGGTTAAAATGTACCTGATGAATTTGTTAGGCGACCTGTTGATTAGTTCACCTTTGAAATCTATGAACTTTCCTTTCATACAGGTGGGTCCGGCCTCTCGTGATATTTAGTGGTCAATTTCATAGTAGATACGTGTGGCCGGATACTTTTGAACAGATACTGTAGTCGTATGTGTGGTACCATGTGCGGTACCGCGCGGCGGTACCCCTTGTAAAATTCGGCTGTTCCGCAACACATTTAGCCTGCCGCAGATTGTCTCGTCAATACTAGAGACTCCAAATCCACTATCAGTAAACATAAGCATATTTACCGGCAGTTATACGGAAAGCTCAGCTCAATAGACCATTGCCAGCATCACTTCTGAGCCACCTAGCCATCGCCCTGAGCGGCCGCCCCTGACATCAACAACCGCCTCGTAAGTGCAAATCCACATGCTCCACGAGGCACACTACTCGGTCACCACGCAGCTGCCGCTCACCCGACGACCATGACTTCGCCTCACGCCACCAACACTACGTCGGCTTCGACTCACTCATCCAGCACCAGGTGCAACCATTGCTTACCACTGACAACTGGTTCGTGGGTCTCGGCATTTACGGACATGTATGACATTTCCAATTTCAGTGATAAAAACTAGAATCTTAGCTAACAGTGGATACAGTGTTAACCTTATTCCTCGCTGTGAAGCAGTGATTCTTATTTTCTTATCGTCAAGCAGTGACTCTTGTTTCCTTGTCGTCAAGTTGAGGCGCTTTATTTTCCTATTATTCGTGTTTGATGTTCAGCGACATGTTAAAGCATTGTTGATCACTACTGGCGGTATATCAGTAAGTGTATTTTCCCCCCTTGTGGTCGCAGACACAAAAGTGGTGCCGAGGGCAGTCTGTCGTAAGTGACATTTCTTTCACAGACATTCGTCACCATACCACCATAGAGTCAGTTCTCCTGCCACGCTGGGAACAACTGTGGACCTCGCAGCAGGAACTGCTGCAAACGTTTTGCAGCCAGACTGGCCTTCTATCGTTCTCTCACCTTGCTGGTGTCAGCTCAGGCACCCGGGGAGACGCCTCTTTCCTTGCTGCCCCAGTGCCAGGCCCTGATTCCATTGCTCCTGCGCCACCAGCTCCTGCACCACCGGCTCTTGCATCATTGGTTCTTCTGATGCTGGCTCCCGTGCCACCACCCCTACTGACCCCGGCTCTTGCATCATTGGTCCTTCCAACACTGGATCCTGTGGGCCTCACGACGCCAGCCCTCACAACGCCAGCACTCACGACACTGACTTCATAGACCATCGGTCCTTCTCTACCCATCGACATCGTCGTCCTCTGAGATTCTCCTACACCCTCACTTGCTCCTTTGCTGTGTCCTGTCTTCCACATCTCTTGTTTCCTTTTTTTCTGCACATCTTTCTTTTTCTTCCTCCAAGCGCTCCAACGTAAACCACTGCGCATTACCGAACTTCAGTGTGAACCAAATTTCGTCCTTGCTTGCTTGGAAGGTTCCAATAAATGCCTGTGCGCTGCAGCTCACTTTAGCGCTCGTATCCCATTGCACACCACCATGCTTCAACACAGCGGACTTGCACCCAATCAGTTACTGGTCCGACTATCCCTGTCCTGTGTTCTCTTACGTTTCTCAGCGTTTCTACTCCTTCTCCTCTGTCACTGCCGCCATTCCCAAAATGTATCCCGGTTCTTGCGTCCTGTGCACCCACTAACAGCACCTTCCTCTTTCCATCCCATTCCAGGCACAGACTAGCCACTTCTGAACCTCCTCCTAGGGCTCTCACTGGCAGCTGGTTCCTGGCTATCTGCTTTGCTGGACTGTCTCACGTCACACCACTGGCAACCACCACGGGTCAATGAAAGCTCGCATTGGCTGCGGACGTCCAACATCCTAAAAGTACCTCTTCCCTCAACGTAACACTGCAAGCAGCAATACATTCCATCCACCATACGGCGGCACCCTACTCCCAGCGCCCGCAGTGCTGAGCCATATATGTTGTTGCATCCATGGATAGCCTCTTCCTGAGGATGGCATTGCTTTTGATCTCCTGTTGGTAGAGGATTCGGTTTCCATTCCTTGTCTGTCGCCTGGCCATCCACTCTGCACCTAATGATGCACCTCTCGCTTCATGGGGCAGCTATTATCGATCTTCCATTTGGGGGGCATCGTATCATACCCAGCCGGGCGCCTTCAGCCACTTATAACCAGCATTCCACACGCCCCACAGCCCTCACAGTTAAGCAGGTCCCTCATCGAACCCATGCCGGGCTGCTTCCCAAGGCCCCATGTCTGATACCTCACACATCCAGTCGTGCTCCTGCACGTAGTGCAGCGCTGGCCAGCCCATAAGTATCACGTCGCATATATGCGTGCTGTTTTCAGGGATAGGGCTTTGCGCAATGCCAACTAACATTCACTAGTCTCCTCCTGGACACACTCCTAGATTGTCAAACATGGCTGTCTCACATATGGATGTACCCAATGCTGCACTGTCCACTTTTCAGGGCAACTTTGGCTGGCCTCTCTCAAGATGAAGTTGCCCTGCACCATCGGCACAACGTCTCACAGGGCACCTGCCAAGCCTTTGCTACGGCTTTCCAGTGGTTGCCTGTTATACTCTCCCCAGTTGCTGGCCCATTCACCACTGCTGCTCGCCCAGCCACCACTGCAGCCTGTCTGGCCATCTCTGCCAACAGCTGACCGTCGCCACAGCCGACCCAGACAGCTCTGCAAACTGTCCAGCCACCTGGGCCCACCCAACTCTGCTGTTGGTATGCCCACCTCCACCATCAGACTTCACAATCTGACTTCTGCTGAAACCTTCTCAGAATTCCCATTCTGTGACACTTGCATCTCCTACCAACACATCAGCTCTTCCATTCCAGCACAATGCCACATGGCTCTTTGGGATGCGCCCTTGCCTCCGAGACTTGCTCCCTCGAGATGGCTTATGTAACCGATTCGGACAGTGAGATGAAGTTATAACAACCGTCGAAAATCGATCCATACTTGTCGCCCGCACCACCGACGGTCCTGTGACCTGCGAGTGGCAGCAACAAGACTGTCGCCGCAAAGAAGTGATCACCGCATCACCTGGCGGGATCCCGTGGCCGACCTGCCTGATATAAAGTGTGCGCTTTAACGTGAACGGCAGTTGTCGTTGGTGCTCCGTATGGACGGCATATTACACTGACTGCTTGTGTTGACTACTATTCGACTGTGTGATTCTGTATTTCTTGTTCACTGTTTGTGTATTCAGGGAGTTAGTAAATGTAAACCTCAACAACGGTTTCTTGATCTCTCTTTTAATTGGGCGAAGGAGTTTCTATCCGATGCGGTACCCCTTGGAAATCCAACTGTAACGCAAAACAATCTGCCAGTGACTGTCTCACTTCAACTCGACCATCGGTAATAAACACTACAGACTCCACTTCCACTCTCTTTAATCATATGCGCATTTACTGGCAGACTTACGGAAAGCTCTGCACAATACCTTAACCATACACCTGCCGCCTGGAAACCGATCGTGTTATTTTATGCCAGCTTTACAAACAACCAGCCGTCTGACAAACAGCCAGCAGAGCTCAAGAAAAGCTCTCACGAAAAGCTCTCGCCGAGCTCCCGTCCTATACACTAGCTGTCCTCACCAGCAGCCAAACATTTAGTACAGCCGATTGCAGTCTCAAAGGACTCTGTCTGCAGCGTGCTGTTATCCCGAGCAATCGCCGCCTGCCGGCGACCACAGCCTCGTGGATTCCGCTCCCTAAGCTCCACAAATCGCTACTCTGTCACTGTGCGGCCGCCGCTCACTCATCGACCACGGCCTCGCTGGACGCCGCCTGTTGTACGTTCTTCGACCTGTTCAGCCATCACCAGGTGCAGTCATTGATTACCACTGAACACTGCCTCGCAGGGCTCGGCGTTTATGGACACTCTGAGATGTTTCCTACTTCAGTGATCAAACGTAGACTCTGAGTGAACCTTTTATCGATGAATACTCCTCGTTGTCAACCATTGACTCTTATCTTCTTGTCAGCAAGCAGTGACTCTGTGTTTCCCTATTATTTATGTTGATGTTGACGTCTTTGCTTTCATTTTGATCGCAGGTATTCTAACATTATAGAAAATCTGCAAAGGGGAATGCAGAGCCTCAATCTAGATGTAGCGGGGTTCAGTAAAATGAAGTGGAAAGAAGATGAGTGTTTCTGGTCATACAGGGTAATATCGACAGCAGCAGAAAATGGTGTAATGCGAGTAGTGTACGCTATGAGTAGGAAGGTAGGACAGAGAGTGAGTTACTGCGAACAGTTCCGTGATAAGGTGTCCGCCCGCGGTAGCTGAATGGGCAGCACGACGGTACGTCAATCCTAAGGGCCCCGGCTGGGTCGGAGATTTTCTCCGCTCAGGGACTGGGTGTTGTCCTAATCATCATCATTTCATCCCCATCGACGCGCAAGTCGCCGAAGTGTTGTCAAATCGAAAGACTTGCACCCGGCGGACGGTCTTCCCGACGGGAGGCCCTAGTTTTTTTGTTTTTTTTTTTGTTCTTTTTGTTTCTTTTTTTTTAAATCTTATGGGACTTAACTGCGACGGTCATCAGTCCCCAAGCGTACACACTACTTAACCTAAATTATCCTAAGGACAAACACACACACCCATGCCCGAGGGAGGACTCGAACCTCCGCCGGAACCAGCAGCACAGTCCGTGACTGCAGCGCCTGAGACCGCTCGGCTAATCCCGCGTAAGGCCCTAGTCACACGACATTTATTTTAGTGATAAGGTTGTCATCATCGGAAACTACAGCAAACCAACACCAACTCCGGCCGGTGTGACCGAGCGTTTCTAGGCGCTTCAGTCCGGAAATGCACGACCGCTACGGATGCAGGTTCGAATCCTGCCTCGGGCATGGACGGGTGTGATGTCCTTAGGTTAGTTAGATTTAAGTAGTTCTAAGTTCTAGGGAACTGATGACCTCAGAAGTTAAGTCCCACAGTGCTCAGAGCCATTTGAACTATTTTGTCTTCCTGTTCTTTCGGATATGCCCATCTATGAGGGTAATCCCAAAAGTAGGGTCTCCTATTTTTTTATAAATACAGAACTCTGATTGTGTGACAGTTGGTCACACTGTTATGATGAGTGCTTCACGCACTGTGTGTAAACATGCGCACGCTGCGTTGAGGCGCTCAGTCTTGGCTTGGCAGCCGTTGAGAATGGAGCTCCCTTTGGATGTTACCGCCAAGTGCGAAATGCGCGCAGTTATTCGGTTTTTGAACGCAAAGGGCACTGCGCCGATTGAAATCCATCGCCAACTGACGGAAGTGTATGGTGCGTCGTGCGTGGATGTCAAAAATGTTCGTAAGTGGTGTAGAGAGTTTGCAGCTGGTCGGACCGAAATTCACGATGAACAAAGGAGCGGGAGACCGTCAATTTCTGAGGAGACATTGTTGAAGGTTGAGCAAGGCATGCGTGAAGATCGGCGGATCACCCTGGATGATCTCTGCACGTTGGTTCCTGAGGCTTCCCGAAGCACCGCTCACAGAATTTTAACGGAAACGTTGCTCTACCGGAAGGTGTGCGCAAGATGGGCGCCACGCATGCTAACTGAGGACCACATGCGGCAACGTGTTGATGCTTCCCGCGCGTTACTTCACCGCCTTGCAGCCGAACAGGACAACCTTCTGGACTCAAATGTCACGGGTGACGAAACCTGCGCATACCACTTTAGACCTGAGACCAAGCAACAATCACGCCAGTAGCGGCATCCTTCTTCACCAAAGCCGCGGAAATTCAAACAAACACAGTCTGCCGGTAAATTCATGACAACCGGTTTTTTGGGATCGTAAAGGGTTATTGTTGGTCGACTTTATGCCTATTGGAACCACAATTAACGCTGACAGGTACTGTGAGACTCTGAAAAAATTCAAACGGGCAATTCAGAACCGGAGAAGAGGAATGTTGAGCAAGGGCGTACGCATTCTCCATGACAAGGCTCGCCCACACATCGCTCGGCAAACCGTTGCTCTCCTGCAACAGTTTCAGTGGAACATAATCACCCACCCACCCTATAGTCCTGACTTGGCGCCCAGTGACTATCACCTGTTCCTAAGTTAAAAGAACATTTGGCTGGAAAGTGATTCAGCTCCGACGACGAAGAGAAAATAGAGATTCATAGCTTTCTGAACAGCATGGCGGCGAGCTGGTATGACATGGACATACAGAAACTGCCACAGCGTCTACAAAAATGCATCCACAGAAATGGTGATTATGTCGAAAAATAGCTAAATGTTCAAGCTGTAAACTGATGTAAACCATTGTAGAAATAAACAGGTCTATGCACTTATAAAAGAATAGGAAACCTTACTTTTAGGATTACCCTCGTACGTTTACATATGTACACAGTACGTGAACATACGGTGCATGGCAGAAGAAGCCTTGTACCACTGCTAGCTATTATCTTTTCTGTTCCGCTCTCAAGTGGAGCGAGGGAAAGCTACTGCCTCCGTACATCATTACCTGCCCTGTATTATCTTGTCCTCACGGTCTTTATGCGAGATGTACGTCGGTGACCGTAGAATCGTTTTGCAGGCTATTGCTAACATCGGTTCTCTCAACTTTCTCAGCAGTGTTCCCCATTCGAGTTCCAGAGCATTTCTGTATATTCGACTGTTGATCGAATCTAACACTAACAAATCTAGCAACACGCTTCTGAATTGCTACGATGTCGGGACCCCAGGCACTCCAGCAATACTCAAGTACACAAGTGCTCTGCTCGCGGTATCCAATATAGAAGAGTTATACTTCCCTTGAAATTCTTCCAGTAAAACTAAGCCAACCAAGGGCCTCTCCTACAAAAACTTCACTTGCTCCATATATTTCATGTCGCTTTGCAACGTTATACCTAGACATTTAACCGACTTGACTATTCCAAGCAGGACGTAATACTGTACAATCCTGTATTCGAATATTACAGGATTGTTTTTCCACTCTTCTTCATTAACTTATATTTTTCCGCATTTATATCAAGCTGCCATTCGTCACACCAAATGCAAATTTTGTCCAAATCACCCTGTAACTTTCTCCAGACACTTAGCGAAGAGCCGGCCGGAGTGGCCGAACGGCTCTATGCGCTACAGTCTGGAACCGCGCGACCGCTACGGTCGCAGGTTCCAATCCTGCCTCGGGCGTGGATGTGTGTGATGTCCTTAAGTGTGATGTCCTATCGATCTTTCCTGGGGCCTTTCTGACGATCCTGTTGTCTCCAATGAACACTTGCCGTCTGGTACACAGTTCTTGGTTCGGTTACTTAAAAAGTCTTAGAGCAACTCACGCATCCGAGAATCTATTCCGTATGCTCAGATCTTTGTTAACAGTGTGCAGTGTGGCACTGTCTGAAATACGTCATGGAAATCTAGGCATATAGAGTCTGCTTGTTGTCCTTTATCCTAGCAGTACTTTTGTAATTTTACCACTTTAAACCCTGTTTCGATGTCATAGCCTGTCAGCCGAGGAGGTTTCTTTCAACAGAATTTGCTGCTTTCGTCTACTGCCGTCTGTGGTACACGTATAAAAACGGAAAAAAAATGAGACGGGAGAAGTAAGACATTCGTAAGTAGTGCTTCCGTAGTCAACCCTTACTCTTTTTACATCCAGCGTCATATCTTATGTGTTGAAGTAATAAATATCAACTCGTTGAACAAATGAAGCCGGCCGCGGTGGTCTAGCGGTTTTAGGCGCTCAGTCCGGAGCCGCGCGGCTGCTACGGTCGCAGGTTCGAATCCTGCCTCGGGCATGGATGTGTATGATGTCCTTAGGTTAGTTAGGTTTAAGTAGTTCTAAGTTCTAGGGGACTGATGACCACAGATGTTAAGTCCCATAGTGCTCAAAGCCATTTTTTTTTGTTGAACAAACGAAGTGTTTAACTTGCCGTAACTGTATCACAGAACTGTAGCCTGAAGGGGACGTTCAGATACAACGTAAAACTTAAAAAGAAATAAAAAAGTAGATGACAATAAATTTTACGAGATCAGTATGTTATACGCTACGAAAAATGAAAAAGGAAATGAAAACTGAGGGGCGTGGGGGAACATTTGATATTGGTCGTTAGGATTCAAGTTATGGGCGACGTGCTGTCGAACAAAGGGCTCTCTTCGATCACCGCACGCCATGCTGTATACTCGAGTGCTCAGCCTGAGTACCGTTCCATTTCCATATAGCGCCGCTTCCGGGCTCGTGTCACGGTCTATACCACTTCCGGACGGCGCCTGTTTGGCTGTCTGCGTGTGTACTGCGTGCATACTGCAGCGCCATATAATTAAATATAGCGCTACAGTATCCACGAAAACAAAACTTAACGTTTCGATAGTTCTCATTTATTATTCCGTCTCAGCTGCACATTTTAATTAATGTTCAGATCACTCTGGATCATCTTAAGATCTAATCTGTTGCGTCAGTAAACCCGTCTTTTCTACTTAGAATCACATATCAGAGTACTGCGGTTCTGAGTAGACAAGACGGCTTGCTGACGCATGTATTTAGATCTGAAGATGATACGGAGTGATCGAAATATGTGATCTAATTAAAATGTGAAACTGAGACTCAACAATAAATGCTAATTACCTTAATTATATAAACAGTCTCTGAATTCTCTCAAGACGATTATGTCGCCTATGGTGAAAATCTAACGTGTTTTAGAGTACTCAGACGTCCGGTGACACACGCCTTCAGTTCGGTACGTTGATAATATGTGTCCACCGCAAGAACAAGAGTGTGCCGGCCGCGGTGGTCTAGCGGTTCAGGCGCTCAGTCCGGAACCGCGCGACTCCTACGGTTGCAGGTTCGAATCCTGCCTCGGGCATGGATGTGTGTGATGTCCTTAGGTTAGTTAGGTTTAAGTAGTTCCAAGTTCTAGGGGACTGATGACCACAGATGTTAAGTCCCATAGTGCTCAGAGCCATTTGAACCATTTTTTTTTTTTTTTTTTTAAGAACAATAGTGCGTTGCTCCGTCTCCCTGTTGTTTCAGAAAATAAATTTGTAGCCTTCTGCCTGCACCAACACAGCCAGTTCAAATTTACAGGGTTGCCTTTCCGTTGGAGGTATCATTTTTTTCACAAATTGGTAAATAAATTAAAATGTGAATTTCGTTGACATTAAGTACAATGACTAAAGTCTCTGTAGCTCAGATAAACGAATTTATTTCTAAACAAGTGAAAAAAAAGTGTGTGTATGTGCACACACACACACACACACACACACACACACACACACACACACACACACACTTACCGTTTACATACTAATGCCAACGTTTAACATGAATCCTACTAGCTATTTAAACTGCGTTGCGTAACAAGTTAAATGCCAAGGAGGGGAGAAGAAAACGAGATGAAACTTCATCGGTTGACAGGGTTGTTGTTGTGGTCTTGAGTCCGACGACTACTTTGATGCAAATGGTTCAAATGGCTCTGAGCACTATGGGACTTAACTGCTGAGGTCATCAGTCCCCTAGAACTTAGAACTACTTAAACCTAACTAACCTAAGGACATCACACACATCCATGGCCGAGGCGGGATTCGAACCTGCAACCGTAGCGGCAGCGCGGCTCCAGACTGCAACGCCTAGAACCGCTCGACCACTCCGGCCGGCTACTTTGATGCAGCTCTCCATGCTGCTCTATCCTGTGCAATCCTCTTGATCTCCAATCAGTATTGCAACTCACTTGCATATGATATGAACCTGCTTACTGTATTCGTCTCTTTGTCTCCCTCTACAATTGCAACCCCCCAATACTACATTTCTTTCCAATACTATAATATAAACTGATGTTTCCTTGATGTCTGAGGATGTGTACTACCAGTCCATCCCTTCTATTACTTAAGTTATGCCACAGCTTTCTTTTCTCCCCAATACTATTCTGTAGATCTTCATTACTTACACGATCTACCTATCTAACCTTCAGCATTCTTCTGTAGCATCACATATGAAAAGTTTTTATTCTCTTCTTGTCTGAATTGCTTATCGTCCATGTTTCACTTCCGTACAAGGTACACTTCAGACAAATGCCTTCGGAGAAGACGTCATAACACTTAAATTTATATTCAATGTCAACAAATTTCTCTTCCTCAGAAACGCTTTTCTTGGGCACTGCTAGCCTATATTTTATTTCCTTTCTACTTCGGCATTCATCACTTCTTCTACTGCCCAAATAACAACTCATCTACTACTTTCGGTGTATCATTTCCTAATGCAATTCCTCAGCATCGCCCGATTTAATTCGATTACAATCTATTACCCTTGTTTTGCTTTTGTTGACGTTCACCTTATAACCTCCTTTCAAGGCACTATCCATTCTGTTCAGCTGCTCTTCCCAGTCCTTTGCTGTCTCTGATTGAATTGCAATGTATTTAGCAAACCCAAAGTTTTCATTTCTTCTCCCTGAACTTTAATTCCTTTTCCAAATTTTCTTTGGTTTCCTTTACTGCTTGTTCAATGCAGAGATTGAATGACATCGGTGTTAGGCTACAATCCTGTATCACTCCATTCTCTACCACTGATCCCTTTTCATGTTCTGCGACTCCTGTAACTGCCATTTTGTTTCTGTGCAAGGTGTATATTTCCGTCCTCCCTTGTATTTTACCTGTGCTACCTTCAGAAGCCAAAAGAGTGTATTCCAATCAGCACTATAAAAAGCTTTTCCTAAATCTAAAAATGTTATAAAAGTATGTTCGCCTTTCCTTAGCCTATCTTGTAAGAGAAGTCGGAGGGTTGCCTCAGGTGTTCCTACATTCCTCCGAAATTCAGACTGATCTTCCCCTTCATCTACATCTACATAGATAGTCCGCAAGCCACCGTAAGGTACGTGGCGGAGGGTATCCTTTACCACTACTTGCAAGTAGAACGAGGGAAAAACAACTGTCTGAACGCCTCCGTATGAACCCTAATTTATCCTATCTTATCTTCGTGGTCCTTACGCGCGATGTAAATGTTGGCGGCAGCAGAATCGTTCGGCAGTCAGCTACAAACGCCGGTTCTCTCAGTTTTCTCAATAGTCTTTCCCGAAAAGAATGCCGCCTTCCCTCCATGAATTCCCATTTGAGTTCCTGAAGCATCTCCGTAGCACTTACGTTTTGTTTGCACCTACCGGTAACAAATCTAGCAGCCGTCATCTGAATTGCTGCAACGTCTCGCTTTAGTCCGACCTGGTACGGATCCCAAACACTCGAGCAGTACTCAAGAATAGGTCGCACGAGCGTCCTATATACGGTCTCCATTACAGGTGAACCACTCTTTCCTAAAATTCTCCCAATAAACCCAAGTTGACCATTTGCCTTCCCTACCACGGTTTTCACATGCTCGTTCCACCTCATATCGGTGTGCAATGTTACGGCCAGATATTTATTGTGTCGAGCTGGACACTGGTAACACTCTGTCCGAACATTACACGATTCTCATCCTACTCATCCGCATTAACTTACATTTTTCTACATTTAGTGCTAGCTGCCATTCATCACACCAACTGGAAGTTTTGTCTAAGTTGTCTTGTATCTTCCAACAGTCACTCAACTTTGACACCTTACCGTACACCATGGCATCATCAGCAAACAACCGCAGACTGCTGCCCACCCTGTAGCCAAATCATTTATGTGTACAGAGAACAACAGCGGTCCTATCACACTTCCCGGGACACTCACGACGACACTCTTGCCTTTGGTGAACAATCACCGTCGAGGACAAAATAATGGGTTCTATTATTTTACAAGTCTTCGTGCCACTCAAATATCTGTGAAATTATTCCATTCGCTCATACCTTCGTTAACAGCCTGCAATGGGGCACCACGTCAAATGCTTTCCGGAAATCTAGAAATATTGGATCTGCCTGTTGCCCTTCATTCCCAGTTCTCAGTATATCAAGTGAGAGAATGGTACGATAAGTTTCGTGAGAGCGTTGTTTTCTAAAACCATGTTGATTCTTCGACATAAGCTTCTTACCCTCAAGAAAGTTTATTATATTCGGATTGATAATATGTTTAAGGATTCTGCAGAAAACAAGTTAGGGATATTGGCCTGTAATTTTTCGGGTCCGTTCTTTAACCTGTGCTTTTTTCCAGTCGCTTGAGACTTCGTGCTGGGCGAGAGATTCACGATAAATGCAAGCCACGTAAGGGGCCAATGCCATTGAGCAGCCTCTGTAAAATCGAACTGGGATTCCATCCGGACCTAGTGATTTATTTGTTTTCAAATCGTTAAGTTCCCCCAGGTCGGCTTCTACCATTATTTCCATTTTTCGGTAACTGAGAGGATATTTTATGTTATTTCATTGAAAATAAAATCGAGTCAAATTTACAAAGAACTTGACACTGTGAGTCCACTTATCAGCATGATGTTGCAGACTCCGTGACCAGCATGTAGACACTCATTCGGTTGGGAAGAGTGTCATAAAGCCATTGTACCTTTTCCTGAGGAAGTCCGCAGCTCGTGGTCGTGCGGTAGCGTTCTCGCTTTCCACGCCCGGGTTCCCGGGTTCGATTCAAATGGCTCTGAGCACTATGGGGCTCAACTGCTGAGGTCATTAGTCCCCTAGAACTTAGAACTAGTTAAACCTAACTAACCTAAGGACATCACAAACATCCATGCCCGAGGCAGGATTCGAACCTGCGACCGCAGCGGTCTTGCGGTTCCAGACTGCAGCGCCTTTAACCGCACGGCCACTTCGGCCGGCGGGTTCGATTCCCGGCGGGGTCAGGGATATTCTCAGCCTCGTGATGATTGGGTGTTGTGTGATGTCCTTAGGTTAGTTAGGTTTAAGTAGTTCTAAGCTCTAGGGGACTGATGACCGTAGACGTTAAGTCCCATAGTGCTCAGAGCCATTTGAACCATTTTTTTTTTCCTGAGGAAACTTGGCTCACAACTGCTGCAGCTGGTCCTTGATATCACGGACACTGGCACTGGGACAGAACTGACGTCAGAACTGGTCACACATATGTTCTGTCAGGGACAGATGTGAAGATCTTGCTGACCGCTGGAGTTCCTCAACATCACGCACACAGTTCGTAGAAACATGTGACGTGTGTGGACGAGCATTGCCCTGGTGAGAAAAGGCACCAAGATACTGTCGCACGAGACGTAACGCACGAGGACGTGGGATGTCCGTGACGTAACGTTCTGCCATCAGAGTTCCCTCAGAATCGACAGCCATGATCTGAGTTCGTACCCGATGGCTCCTCACGCCAAAACGCCATCAGAAACGTAGCTTTTCCTCTGCAAAACGTGGAAAGGATGGGACGTCTCGCCAGGTCGCCGCCACACTCGCCGACGATGATCATCACAGGTAGTGCCCAACCGCGATTCATCGCTGAACCCAGTGTGACTCCGTTCATTAGCAGTCCTTAATTCCCGGTCAACGCAGCCATTTGTGTTGTGGCGTTAACGGCAGCCTACGCACGAGATGGTTATTCCCTAGTCCGGCTGCTGGTAGTTTCCAAGCAGTGGTGCGCAATGACACCAAATGTTGAAGGGTCTCCATTACTTGTTCTCAGATGGCAGGTGAAGTTGGGGTTACGAAGAGCTTGATGCACTATACGGAGATCCTCTCTTGTGGTCGCCAGACATGGGCGATTGAAACCTTGATGATGACGATGATGTTGGTTTGTGGGGCGCTCAACATTGTGGTCATCAGCACCCGTACAAATACCAGTCTTCTCATTTCCAGTCTCGTCACTACCCGAATGATGATGAGATGGAGAGGACAGCACAAACATCCAGTCCCCTGGCGCAGAAAATCCCCGACCCGGTCGGGTATCGAACCAGGGACACCCTTATCCAGAGGAAGCAACGCTAGCCACTAGACTGAAACCTTGATGACGTCTGTGGCTGCCCTCATGTTCCCATGCAGGCCAACCTCAGACCACTGTCATATCCGAATTCCCCAACAATCTTGATTTTGCGTGATTCGATAAGCCCGGTCAAAATAATGAAGGCCCACAATGAGTCCCTTTCCAACTCTGCCTGGTGCTGATCACGCTTTCTCACACGAGCACTTGGTATCTGCGTGTCCTTTACAGTGCTCGATCAACATCTGACGCTGTAGACGTCAGTTATATACATTACCAGGCCTGGAAACGACACTAAACACGAACAACACTAATACATAAGAAACTATCAGCCTCGATTGTGGTAATGAAACCAACCTTCACCTAGGTTTCGGCCCAAATAATTGAGCCTTCTTCAGAAGATAAACCTGAATCTATAATTTGTCTAAGAGGGCATGGTCTAGAAATAAAACTAAAACATCCTGAATAGGCGTACTCATTTTGAAAATGCGGTACAGAAGTACTAAGTCAACACCAAGACTTAAGCTCTGGCGTGGTCCATGGACGCCGTGCTGTGGGCGTCTGGAGCTCACGTGAAACTAAGCTCCCGAGACCCACCGCACGGTGTCCATGGAGACGAGGCGCACCCCAGAGCTTAAGTCTTGGTGTTGACTTAGTACTTATGTACCGCATTTTTAAAATGTGACTACGTCTATTCAGGCTGTTTTAGTTTTATTTCTAGACATGCCCTCTTAGACAAATTATAGATTCAGGTATATCTACTGAAGAAGGCTCAATTATTTTGGCTGAAACCTAGGTAAAGGTTGGTTTCATTACCGCGAGCGAGGCTGATAGTTTCTTATATATTAGATTATCACGACTGCTGACTGTGGTGCAATGGAGAAAGTATAAAAACGAACAACACTAATGCAGTTATAAGTCTACAGGCTTTCGTGGCCGGTGTCACTAAAGTTAAAATCTTCCGGGCTGTTAAGCCGCGTCTTATTTCCTTCTAAAATAATCTACGTTTCGACCTCTCTGCTGGGATCTTCTTCAGGATTTTTCGGGGTCCGCTAATTGCTAGAATACTGTCAGAGACCAGTGTCGCGTTCTCTTGTAAAGTGGAATCTTACAGCGTTTATGCTGAAGAAGTGGGAGTATCGGTTACAATTCTTGTGGCTGTCATTGATGGATCATCGTCATAGGGTAATACTTCCGGGATGATGCAGAACAAGGGGCGTTATTGGCTAAGCTCTTATGGATACTTCCAGGAAGTTTCATATCAGCGCACACTCCGCTCATTCTGGAAACATCCCCAAGGCTGTGGCTAAGCCATGTCTCCGCTATATCCTTTCTTTCAGAAGTGCTAGTTCTGCAAGATTCGCAGGAGAGCTTCTGTAAAGTTTGGAAGGTAGGAGACGAGCTACTGGTGAGAGGGACGTGAGTCGTGCTTGGGTAGCTCAGTTGGTAGAGCACTTGCCCGCGAAAGGCAAAGGTCCCGAGTTCGAGTCTCGGTCCGGCACACAGTTTTAATCTGCCAGGAAGGTTCTTATGGATACTATTGGTGGCCCAACGTCATTGGATAGAAAGGCCGTATTCCACACTTACCCTGGAAAAGGTTTATTGCTTGAAATTCCTCCCACTGCTTTTCGTTGGTCATCATCATTGGCTAGATGTTAAATGGACAGAGCAAGAGAGGTGGAATGTTTACCCAAAACATTATTTTCCGCCGATGTGACTTGCAGCGCGTTGTTTACATTGCTCGCACACCGCGGCAGCATATTTACTTCCTCGATGGCGGGGAGCCACGACGCCGGAATCCTACAGCCATCCTCGCTGTTGAAATTACACACATGCTTGGAAATTTCAACCGCTTCTAGGACCTTTCTCCTATAAACGTGGGTTTCCTTATCCAGCAGACGTACTTTATTCAAATAGTTATTAAAATCGATGTCAGAGCCTCAGTTCTCATGATGTTCCGCTACTGCTGATTTTTAACACTAATGCAGTCTGGTAGCCTTCTACCTTTCATAGAAAATTGCAACTGTGATCATTTACGGAGACGCCGATGGTGCATTAACTGTGTTAAGTTACTCTGAAATCCGATCAAGTCGTACAGGTGCTTCACTTTTTTACAGTGCCGTGTGTAAATGTATACATTCACTACTGTTAGGAGAATTAACACATTCGAGGGAAGTTCTTGTTTCATTTTAACTCGTTCCGTAAGTAGCCAGTGTGCTTCCTTTCTGCGTCTAGGGCAGGCAAATCATATGTGGTTCACAGCACCCCATTTTTTTCAATTTTCACAGGAAATTGTGTTTTACCGTGCTATTGATTGAGATGTTGGTGGAACTTATGTAGTTCCCATTTCCATGTCGCCAGATGACGAAGGTATCGTCAACATTCGAATCTAGTTATCAGGGAATAATGGTGCGGACTGGAGAGACCAACAAAGAATGCCCAATATCAGTCCTCCTATCCTTAAGTACCATATCAAATTACGTAAACAGCTTCCTCCGCAACTTTATAAGATCTAAAGTCTTTCTCAGTCAGCAGTCGCTCAGCACAAATCCCAGAGGAAGGCCGTTTGAAATAGAGGCCGAAACGGCGGACAGTTTTGTATATTGGCAGTGTGGTCAGTAGCCCAGAAGAATTTTATTGACTATTCTATTTCCTGCTGAGAGACCATGGTAGGTTTATATCTGAAGATGTTCCCCACAGATGGGAACAAAACGTCAACGAGTAGCTTTGTAGTTCGACCACAACCTCTCAGCCCGGAGTACTGAAGTAAATATCGCCAGTGAAAATCGAAATTGTATGTCGAAGCGTCCTCAGTAGTAGCCGTTGCTGACTTTATATCTGGAACGCGAACAGCCTCTCAGTGTCCTGCTTGATCCACGAGCGATGTTTATTGAACGCCGGCCGCGGTGGCCGGATGCTTCTAGGCGCTTCAGTCCGGAACCACGCGACTGCTACGGTCGCAGGTACGAATCCTGCCTCGGGCATGGATGTGTGTGATGTCCTTAGGTTAGTTAGGTTTAAGTAGTTCTATGTTCTAGGGGACTGATGACCTCCGATGTTAAGTCCCATAGTGCTCACAGCCATCTGAACCATTTTTATCGAAAGAAGAACGCTCTTGTTTCCCTATAAAATTCAAATCTTTTGCGGCCCAGACGAAATATCTTTAAAGAACAGAACTCTGAAATGCCTCAACTAATCTTTTTATGGAATAATTATTTATGTTACAAGAAATGATTCACTGTCTTACGATTCTTTTTTATGCGTTATTCAGAGGCTAAGGGAAATGGCGGACATTGTTACGATATTACAAGCACACTGTCACCGTTGCTACACAGTGGCACGAGCTCTTTAGAACATCGTGTCAGCAACGTTTTTCTAATATTTAGTCTTCTTCTGCTGGAGGCATCGTCAGACACTACGAAAATAAGTATTTAGCTGTACTGAAACCCGCAAAGTGTTCGAAGATATCGGTTTTCGAATAAATCAATATTGCAGAATTGAAATGCCTGTCTCTGCTTCTTCTGTGATTGCCAAATCAAGACACAAAACATTAGGCAGGCTATTGGCTCTGAGCACTATGGGACTTAACTGCTGCGGTCATCAGTCCCCTAGAACTTAGAACTAGTTAAACCTAACTAACCTAAGGACATCACAAACATCCATGCCCGAGGCAGGATTCGAACCTGCGACCGTAGCGGTCTTGCCGTTCCAGACTGCCGCGCCTTTAACCGCACGGCCACTTCGGCCGGCGGGCAGGCTATTGTTCTTAGGTCTTGCACACACTAATATACAAAATCGAGCTATTTTGTATCCAGAGAACTGAAAGACGTTTCTTCCCTCTAGACACGCTTTTGCAAAAAATTAGCAGAATTTCTCTCTCCCATTTGAAATGGAAGCTATGAGACATTTCCTGCACGATGTCGCGCGACGTTTCGTAGTGTGGACGAGTTGGTAGACATGGCCTCTAGTTCTCTTTGCGCTGTGGGAAACGCTTTGTCTTTTTCATAATTTTTTTTTTTTTTTACTTTTTTTTTTTTTTTTTTTTTTTTTTTTTTTTTTTTTAACATCAGTTACGAAGATGTGGGCAACAGAGAACTGACTGACGATTTTCACGCGGCATGTTTGTGGAAATTTAGCAATTCCGAAAACAATAATCGCAACAGCAAGAAGCTAGTTATCGAAGAGCTGCTCAAGAAGATATGAAGTATCAATGAGTGATGTTGAGAAAAAATTCAGAATCTGAAATAGCTTTTAATCGGCAGCATGAAAACATTATACATACAAGAGTGGGGTATCTCCGGTAAAAAATGTTTGGTTCGCATGCGAATACTTGTTACTTCTGCTGCAAGATTCAGAATCAAGAGGCAGCAGGAATACTGACGGCGATGAGAAAAGAAACAGCCACTCTGGAAACACTGAAGACAACGTATGGACTTTACAAATATATTTTTATTTAATTTTTAAACATGAACGTAGATCACAAAGTAATGTTGTTAAAACACAGTAACTAAAATTATTAATAATAATATCTTACAATCAGAGCACATTCCTTAGGATTTGCTGTTCGAAACTTTCCCGATGTAACAACTGCTTCATTGATTCAAGGGCGTCGCGTAGGATAATGTTGTGGTAGTTCAAAAAATGGTTCAAATGGCTCTGAGCACTATAGGACTCAACTGCTCAGGTCATTAGTCCCCTAGAACCTAGAGCTAGTTAAACCTAACTAACCTAAGGACATCACAAACATCCATGCCCGAGGCAGGATTCGAACCTGCGACCGTAGCGGTCTTGCGGTTCCAGACTGCTGCGCCTTTAACCGCACGGCCACTTCGGCCGGCTGTTGTGGTAGTTGCACAATATTTCAACGAGACAGCTGCTCGTCATCTTCAAGTGCTTACTGACGTATTGCTGCAGTGGCTTGCCAACAAATACGCTGGCTCGCTACAAAATCGCAGGCGCCAGGGGGTGGACTAGAGCTCCTAAAAACACAGGCTGGCGCATCCGCCATTTTGTTTCACAATGAATGATAAACACAGCACGTGGCTTACGCGAACTGTGTTGTTTTGTTCAAGTGTTCTGAAATATTTTAGAAGTGTCGTGCATAGAGTCTTAGATCGTGCTATTTTGAGCTTTCATTCCGCTCATGTTTACATCGATATGTGGATTAGACACAAAAAGCTCGCGTTTTATTTGCTTATTGTTTATTTTATTTGCTGTTCGAATGAAGAATACAGGTGCAAGAAACCTGTATAATTCTGTGATAGAATCGCGTGCTATGTTCATGTTTTATTTTCTTCGCGGAATTCATATTAAATATTCGATAATGACATTTATTAAATCATGTACCATGCTCCTATAAGTATCAGTTGGCGCGGCTGCATCTAAAGTCCATATTTACGCAATAACCAAGTATAAATACGAAACTCACGAAACACGGCTTGCTAAGTTAAATTTCCAGGACATACAAGAACACACCTAACACTTACACACTTTAAGGTAAAGCACAAGTTATGTGTCAATATGGAAAATGGCTAAAGTTTACAAAGGGCCGACTATCTATACTGTTAATTTCAACAAAAGTTTACAAAGGGCCGACTATCTGTACTGTTAATTTCAACCTTCTGCATTCTTCCAGTAAAATATGAGGTAAACCATTTGTGCACTGTCCCACTCATACCATAATACTTAAGCTTATCTACAAGATTTCAAGATTCACACAGTTAAAAGCCTATGAGAGATCACAAAAAACCCCAATGGGTGATGTTCGGTTATTCAGAGCATTTAATATTTCATCAGTGAAAGCGTATGTAGCATTTTCTGCTGAGAAGCCTTTTTGAAAGCCAAATTTACATTTTTTTATTATTTCATTTTTACAAATATATGAACACATTACTTTTTCAAGAATTTTGTATAAAGTTATCAGAAGTGAGATTGGGCGGTAGTTGTTAGCATAAGACATTTTCCCCTTTTTATGCAATGATTTAACAGTAGCATATACCAGTCTATCTGAAGAAATGTCCTATTTCAGTTAGCTACACATATCTAGCTGAGAATCCATTTTTTTCTTCTCTCCGAATTTTCTCGGAAACGAACGTTTCTAAATCCACTTCTAGCGGGTATGCCAGCTCGTACTTACGGGAGCCTTAGGGGCTATAACGTCATCGTAGACGTATCATAGAATACGGTGGCATCCAGAACCCCTGCCGGAGAAACGGGCCACGGTCTTCGCACGCGCGACGCAGGAAAAGCGCAACACGTCAATAATCACCTGATGACGACGATCAGCTGTCTCGTTGAAACATTGTGCAACTTCCACAACATTATCTCACGCGACGCCCGTGAACCAGTGAAGCCAGTAATTACGGTGTTTCCAAAAACGTTTTAAAACTGATTGATTGTTTTAAACGTTGTAAGCTATCTGGACTCATAATTTAGTAGACATCGTGTTGCCATGAGACCTTTCCCTCATGAGTAAGGAAATGATTTCCGAATTCATCCCGAATTTCATGCAAGTTTGGAGTTCCTGAGTAGGTTTTGCAGATCGATCAAACTACTATTGTCATCCAGTTTCTTTCTCCAGTACTCCTCAGTAGCGTTTCCTTCTCTGTCATATGAATCGAAAATACCAGCTGGAGTGTAGTTACTTCTGAATACACTGTTTCTGCGCAAAATACTGTACAGATAAATACAAGATAAGACAATGGTCTTTGCTTTCTCTGGAGTTAGAGGTATCGGCTTCAGTAGTACTCTAATTTTTGATCACTTGATGCCAAAAACATTTTCGATTACGACTCGTGCCGGCCGCTGTGGCCGAGCGGTTCTAGGCGCTTCAGTCTGGAACCACCCTACGGCTACGGTCGCAGGTTCGAATCCTGCCTCGGGCATAGATGTGTGTGATTTCCTTAGGTTAGTTGTGTAGGTTTAAGTAGTTCTAAGTTCTAGGGGACTGATGACCTCAGATATTAAGTCCCATAGTGCTCAGAGCCATTTGAACCATATGATTACCACTCATACTCTACACAGTCTATAATTCTAAATCATTTCTGACACTGATGATGCTGTCTTGTGTCAAGGGTATTGCTCATGCGTCATCTACTACAAAAACGAACGAACTGGACGTTTTCTTCCGGATGACACTTCACAAATAGACCTATTTAGGGCCTGCTTCTAGCTTTCTCTAGAGCGAGGTGTGCTTGAATTCACCACCACCCAAAGTCCACCCTTGGCATCCAACAACACCATAAATGAAGTTCTAGTTACTATCTGTAACTCCAAGCAGCATAATGCTGACTGTGCCATTTTAATTTAAAAAATGCTCCCACTACGTTAGGAGCTCAATACTTCTATATGCTTAGCATCGACAGTGCCTCATCAGCGAGAAAAATTGCAAATAATATTAAATAGGTCAGCGATAGCTCTCCAGTCAGTTTCCGTTTTTGGCAGCTGTAGCAAAAAACAAGTATCCTTAGTTAGTACACATACGAACTAATATGAAGGTAGTGTGAACTGTCTGTTCAGTGTATATGTATCTGATGTTCACACTATAGTAATGAACGATGACAGTAGATAATGATAACAATGTCTGTTTCCAGGACAAACGAGGAACCACAAGTAACTGCGAGAGGCGCGCCCCAGTTTTAAACGCCAGCCCTCCCCAATAAACATTTAAAGAAAGATGTCTCCAATATTCTGGAAGCAGTAAGCCGTGTGAAACAGATTGCTTCATCCAGAGATTAGTACACATTGTTTCGTGAGCTAATAGCATACAAACCGACGAACTACAGCCGACCAAAACTGAGGGTGTCTCTTACTTAATATAACAAGTACAATGTCCGCAGCTCGTGGTCGGGCGGTAGCGTTCTCGCTTCCCGCGCCAGGGTTCCCGGGTTCGATTCCCGGCGGGGTCAGGGATTTTCTCTGCCTCGTGATGACTGGGTGTATTGTGATGTCCTTAGGTTAGTTAGGTTTAAGTAGTTCTAAGCTCTAGGGGACTGATGACCATATATGTTAAGTCCCATAGTGCTGAGAGCCATTTGAACCATTTTTTATTAACAAATACAGCGCTATACTTGCTGTGGAAATGGGATTGTATGCTGGGAATATTCCAAGCTTACTTTCTACAGCAACGTCGTCTACCTCCACTACTACAGAGTACAACTGAGCCGTGGCGGCATTGAATTAGTAGACTGTTCTGTCTAGCACCACTGGCTTAGTTGTAGTATCGACTATCCCTCTTGCGGCCCCATTACCAATATCTATGAGGAAGAGTTTGTATCTGTGGGTTGAGTCCTAAGGTCTTTGCTTGCCGATATATATACGGGGTTCCCTGCCCCCCCCCCCCCCCCCAAAAAAAAAAATAAAAGCACGAAGTTTGGGCATTGGCGGTAGCGTCGCGACAAGAGGTGGTCACGAGGTCCGAGCGGCCGAAGCCACGGGTTCGATTCCCGGCGGGGTCAGGGATTTTCTCTGCCTCGTGATGACTGGGTGTAGTGTGATGTCCTTAGGTTAGTTAGGTTTAGGTAGTTCTAAGTTCTAGGGGACTGATGACCATATATGTTAAGTCCCATAGTGCTGAGAGCCATTTGAACCATTTTTTTTAACAAATACAGCGCTATACTTGCTGTGGAAATGGGATTGTATGCTGGGAATATTCCAAGCTTACTTTCTACAGCAACGTCGTCTACCTCCACTACTACAGAGTACAACTGAGCCGTGGCGGCATTGAATTAGTAGACTGTTCTGTCTAGCACCACTGGCTTAGTTGTAGTATCGACTATCCCTCTTGCGGCCCCATTACCAATATCTATGAGGAAGAGTTTGTATCTGTGGGTTGAGTCCTAAGGTCTTTGCTTGCCGATATATATACGGGGTTCCCTGCCCCCCCCCCCCCCCCAAAAAAAAATAATAAAAGCACGAAGTTTGGGCATTGGCGGTAGCGTCGCGACAAGAGGTGGTCACGAGGTCCGAGCGGCCGAAGCCACGAGCTGCGCAGGGAGGGCCTGCGCAGAGCGAAGATAACCGGAGTACTTCACCGGGGTCAGCGTCGACTACAAGCAGCAGCCCGACATCCCGTCGATTGGTTGACAACATTCGAGTCTCTTCTACCTGGCTTTCATCGGCACCTCTCAGTGGCCACTGCGACGCACCGTGGATCCATGGAACTGCTTGCTGATAAAGGGGAGTAACATTCTGCAATCCTCGTGGTGATTTGTTTCATTGTCTACCTGCCTCCTTGTTATTTTCTGGTTTGTACCCGACCCACAGAGTTTACTCGGTCGAATCTTTAGTCGTAAATATAGGCAGTAGTATTCTACTAAGACGCTAGTTGTCGTTTGAAAATGTGTCCCACTATTATATTGCCTTTTCTTTATGGTTTGTACCTAATCATTAATTTTCTAATTAATCAGC
The DNA here is from genome assembly GCF_021461395.2 of Schistocerca americana. Classification (NCBI taxonomy): domain Eukaryota; kingdom Metazoa; phylum Arthropoda; class Insecta; order Orthoptera; family Acrididae; genus Schistocerca; species Schistocerca americana. Next base: position 43,790,998 of record NC_060120.1, read on the forward strand.
TCTTGCTCATGAATACAGCCGGAATAACTGCAGTAAGGCACAGGTTGCCGTTAAACGAAAGAGGCACCTTGTGGTTAGATTTAGCTGTTAACTCGCTCAATTCTTTGATTGTAATTGCATTTCCCAGTCATTAGCTACAATCTGAACAACCTTTTGTACTAAGCTGCTCGTTTCTGTGTTTGAAAGACCGGGTCACTATTGGTGTATTTTAGCTGGACCTTGTGGTTCCGCCGAGTGAGTTCTCTTGTAATAAGTGCTCACAAGTAATGTTTTTAAGATGTTCCTTCAGAGCGGCCTTAATAACTGACAATCAGTTTAACTTTGAAAATATTAACAGCCAACTGTCACCAAGGCTTTAGCCAGAATAAAAAAACCGAGCGAGGTGGTGCAGTGGTTAGCACATTGGACTCGCATTCGGGAGGACGACGGTTCAATCCCGCGTCCGGCCATCCTGATTTAGGTTTTCCGTGATTTCCTTAAATCGCTCCAGGCAAATGCCGGGATGGTTCCTTTTAAAGGGCATGGCCGACTTCCTGCACCGTCCTTCCCTAAATCCATCAGACCGATGACCTCGCTGTTTGGTCTCCTCCCCTAAAAAACACAACACAAAATAAAATTGTCTGATGGGACGGGTTGAGATCCAGTCGCACCTTGGTTGCCGACTGAAATTAAGAAGTTGGTTGCTTTGAAGTAAGCCTTATCATTGTAATATTGTTTGCTAATCTATTTAACCTGTAAGCACAGGTGCGCATCTTAACTCCGAACCTTTCGTCATACAGCTTTCAAATTAAAAATTAAGTCATCTGTTTGGAGTAATTGAATCACTCTTGTCATCAATGGCGCTTATATAGTTTTCATGTGTTGCAGAAGGGCATTTAATAAGACAGATTGTGTCCAGTGCCGTAGTAAACACCGCTGTTTCACCCGATAACGGCCGGGCTGCAGGTCCGGCCGTCTTGTAATCACTGTCATACTGTTTACTGTTTTGCAATACAGCACTTCAGATTTATTTTGCAAAGATTAAAAGCTTATTCAGCTTAAGGTTTAAGGTCAAAAGAATTTTGCAAATTTGTTCATTTTGTTAAAGAAAATTTTGTGGTTAAATGCTTCGATTATCTGTAAAACGCAGTTTATATGTTGTTAAATAAACAGGTTGTGTGAAAAGACAGTTATATTGGTGGGTCCTCCGGTCCACGCTTTCCTTAATTCCAGTAAGTACCACGTGTCAACAACAGTTCAGGAAGTTATTTCAGTTATCCTCCCTCACTGTACCTGAAATAAATCATGAAAATACCTATCACAGTGCCTGAGAATATTTATACTCAACACACTGACTTGCAGTACACTTGAAGATTTTGTAAGCCTTTTCTCCAGTTGATTAGTTGATAACTAATTATATATTTTTTGTATTTTTGTTGTCATAAGTCAATGTTAATTTTCTATTTTCGTGCTCCATTTATAAATGTAAACGTTTATCTGTAGCTTATGATTAATTATATATATATATATATATATATATATATATATATATATATATTCACGAATCACTTCAGAGTTTGTATCATGGCTTTGCATTCTTCTAGGATAATCTGTAATACAGCTTGCTTCGAGATCATTAACGTGACATTAGGCTGGTGAAACATGCACCACTTGCAGATAAAGCAGTGTCACAGCCAATCTCAAAGAAGAAGGAATTATTTCTCTAAATTTATTTTCTTTTTTCTTTATTTTTCTTCCTGAACGCTGAAGCAGTTCTTCTCAGTCACTTTGACTCAAATTAGTGAAATTTTGGACACTCCATGTTGCCTTCTGCTTTCAAAGCCGAAGGTAAGCCACAGACGAGGTCCTTCCGCAAACCGTTCACGTTTCCACCAACGTCTCGTCATTCGATTTCGTTCACTATCTATTGTTATCACTGCACTATCCCCGATCCCAGCAAGGTCACATACACTTGAATATGCGACAAAGTTTCTGGACTGTCGATAAACAACTGTCTAGCTATATATCTACATCTACATCTACATTTATACTCCGCAAGCCACACAACGGTGTGTGGCGGAAGGCACGTTACGTGCCACTGTCATTACCTCCCTTTTCTGTTCCAGTCGCGTATGGTTCGCGGGAAGAACGACTGTCTGAAAGCCTCCGTGCGCGCTCGAATCTCTCTAATTTTACATTCGTGATCCCCTCGGGAGGTATAAGTAGGGGGAAGTAATATATTCGATACCTCATCCAGAAACGCACCCTCTCGAAACCTGGACAGCAAGCTACACCGCGATGCAGAGCGCCTCTCTTGCAGAGTCTGCCACTTGAGTTTGCTAAACATCTCCGTAACGCTGTCACGGTTACCAAATAACCCTGTGACGAAACGCGCCGCTCTTCTTTGGATCTTTTCTATCTCCTCCGTCAACCCGATCTGGTACGGATCCCACACTGATGAGCAATACTCAAGTGTAGGTCGAACGAGTGTTTTGTAAGCCACCTCCTTTGTTGATGGACTACATTTTCTAAGGACTCTCCCAATGAATCTCAACCTGGTACCCGCCTTTCCAACAATTAATTTAATATGATCATTCCACTTCAAATCGTTCCGCGCGCATACTCCCAGATATTTTACAGAAGTAACTGCTACCAGTGTTTGTTCCGCTATCATATAATCATACAATAAAGGATCCTTCTTTCTATGTATTCGCAATACATTACATTTGTCTATGTTAAGGGTCAGTTGCCTCTCCCTGCACCAAGTGCCTATCCGCTGCAGATTTTCTTGCATTTCGCTACAATTTTCTAATGCTGCAACTGCTCTGTATACTGCAGCATCATCCGCGAAAAGCCGCATGGAACTTCCGACACTATCTACTAGGTCATTTATATATATTGTGAAAAGCAATGGTCCCATAACACTCCCCTATGGCACGCCAGAGGTTACCTTAACGTCTGTAGACGTCTCTCCATTGATAACAACATGCTGTGTTCTGTTTACTAAAATCTCTTCAATCCAGCCACACAGCTGGTCTGATATTCCGTAGGCTCTTACTTTGTTTATCAGGCGACAGTGCGGAACTGTATCGAACGCCTTCCGGAAGTCAAGGAAAATAGCATCTACCTGGGAGCCTGTATCTAATATTTTCTGCGTCTCATGAACAAATATAGCGAGTTGGGTCTCACACGATCGCTGTTTCCGAAATCCATATTGATTCCTACAGAGTAGGTTCTGGGTTTCCAAAAACGACATGATACTCGAGCAAAAAACATGTTCTAAAATTGTACAACAGATCGACGTCAGAGATATAGGTCTATAGTTTTGCGCATCTGCTCGACGACCCTTCTTGAAGACTGGGACTACCTGTGCTCTTTTCCGATCATTTGGAACCTTCCGTTCCTCTAGAGACTTGCGGTACACGGCTGTTAGAATGGGGGCAAGTTCTTTCGCGTACTCTGTGTAGAATCGAATTGGTATCCCGTCAGGTCCAGTGGAGTTTCCTCTGTTGAGTGATTCCAGTTGCTTTTCTATTCCTTCGACATTTATTTCCTTGTACAGTCACTATAAAATGTGTATAGAGAATCGATCGATTTTGTATACAAGAGTGTAATTACCTTTACGAGCACAGTTTGAAATCCTAGAATGTGTAAATCACGGAATAGGTACTACAAATCGATATTGCACCTTTTAGCTTTCACTGTGTAGTTTTTACACCTTATACTTTAAACCAAAAAATATTTCCAGAAGTGAAGCTCATTTTCAGGTGCTTATAGCTATAGATTTTTAAATTAGTAATATAAGAAGTTGGTGCTTATGTCGGTCTTTGGAGTAACATACACTTCTTCATAAGCATGGCAGAAAAGTTTATTTTAACAGCAGAAATCACATTCCTTTACTTGTGTTATCTGTTTCGGTGTAATTTGTCTTCGATGAATGTTTGTATATGGATCCGTGGATGTTGCAGTAAGGATTACATATACTAAGTTATAACGAAATGGACAATTTTAATGTACCGGTAAGTAATGTATTACAAGAAATCACTTTTGTTGCAAAACACATCTACTCCGTCTTTCTGCATCCATCTACCTTTTTTCTTTGTTGTGATTTCATCACAGCGGTACACTCAACTCGCTCTTCAGCGAGGGGACTGCACACACCTAGGCGCTGACATATAAAAGTAAAGACATAATGATTTTAAAATAGAGGTAAATTATGAGAATTATGGAAGACCAACGTAATATGGCTGACTGAGTAGTTTAAAAGCAGTATAAAAATACGGTTCTGATCCCGGCGGAGGTTCCAGTCCTCCCTCGGGCATGGGTGTGTGTGTTTGTCCTTAGGATAATTTAGGTTAAGTAGTGTGTAAGCTTAGGGACTGATGACCGTCGCAGTTAAGTCCCATAAGATTTCACATCCATTTGAACATTTTTTGAAAAATACGTTCAGTCAGCAAAGTTTAAAAACTACTTGAATAACACTAAGAACACTCGAAAAAATACTGGAACAACACCAACAAGTACAGAAGAGATTCTGACCATTACAATGGGCCACCGCACTCTTTCACTAAAACTCGAAAGGAACTGCCCTGGGGTGTTAGGCGAAAGGAAAAGTAGTTACAGAGGGTGAGAGGAGAGTGGTGATGATGGGAACTGCGGACTATTAAGAGGTGGCAATGACAATGAAACAAGGATGGCTGTTGGAGTACAGGGAGAGAGGGGTAGCTGGCACTGCAATCTGAAAATTTGAAAGGAAATGAGAGTGAGGTGTGACTGGGAGGGGGAAAAGGAGCAGGTGTGGGAGGGTGGAGGAGGGGGACAGAGCCCTAGGGGTGGAGGGAGGAGAGGTTGGGGTGGATTTACTGCTGGTAGGAGAGGTATATTTCATGACGGAATTCGTGGTTTGGGACAGGGAGATGGATGAAATTTCTTTGGGAGAGGATGTGAACGTTGTCTAGGAAGAGCGTTGGTGGGATGTGCAGGTGTGTGGCAGCACCCCAGGATTGGAGAGAAGATGGGACACCACAGGACTGTTGGAGTCGAGCTTGCGAGGGGTGCAGATTATCCTAAGTGTTCTACTTGAGTGAGGAGAGGCGGGAATGCAATGTGTTGGTAAAGGATCCTTGTGGGGGGGGGGGGGGGGGGGGAGGGAGCCAGATGCGGAAAGCATGGCATTCGAGGACCTGGAGGGACTTACAGAACTTGGGTGGGGCAGGTATTCAGGCTACATTGGCATAGCATAGGATGCCCAACTAACTATCCATCTATACATACTATAAATTAAAGTCCTCTACCGCGATTTCTGTCTGTGTTTTCGGCCTAGTCTCAGGAACAAATGTAGAGATTTTGATGCGGTTTTCTCTAATAGGTTTATCAATGAAGAAGTTTTGTGGATGTAATTTATGGCCGCTATATAACAAGAACCCGGGAGTAGACAACAGTCCATTAGAACTATTGACCGCCTTGGGAGAGCCAGTCCTGACAAAACTCTATCATCTGGTGAGCAAGATGTATGAGACAGGCGAAATACCCTCTGACTTCAAGAAGAACATAATAATTCCAATCCCAAAGAAATCAGATATTGACAGATGTGAAAATTACCGAACTATCAGTTTAATAAGTCACGATTGCTAAATACTAACGCGAATTCATTACAGACGAGTGGAAAAAGTGGTAGAAGCCGACCTCGGGGAAGATCAGTTTGGATTCGGTAGAAATGTTGGGACACGTGAGGCAATACTGACCCAACGACTTATCTTAGAAAATAGGTTAAACAAAGGCAAACCTACGTTTCTAGCATTTGTAGACTTAGAGGAAGTTTTTGACAGTGTTGACTGGATACTCTCTTTCAAAGTCTGAAGGTGGCAGGGGTAAAATACAGGGAGCGAAAGCCTATTTACAATTTGTACAGAAACCAGATGGCAGATGGCAGAGAGACATGAAAGGGAAGCAGTGGTTGGGAAGGGAGTGAGACAGGGTTGTAGCCTCTCCCCGATGTTATTCAATCTGCATATTGAGTAAGCAGTAAAGGAAACAAAAGAAAAATTCGGAGTAGGTATTAAAATCCATGGAGAAGAAATAAAAACTTTGAGGTTCGCCGATGACATTGTAATTCTGTCAGAGACAGCAAAGGACCTGGAAGAGCAGTTGAACGGAATGGACAGTGTCTTAAAAGGAGGGTACAAGATGAACATCAACAAAAGCAAAACGAGGATAATGGAATGTATTCGAATTAAGTCGGGTGACGCTGAGGGAATTAGATTAGGAAATGAGACACTTAAAGTAGTAAAGGAGTTTTGCTATTTGGGGAGCAAAATAACTGATGATGGTCGAAGTAAAGAGGATATAAAATGTAGATTGGCAATGGCAAGAAAAGCGTTTCTGAAGAAGAGAAATTTGTTAACATCGAGTATAGATTTAAGTGTCAGGAAGTCGTTTCTGAAAGTATTTGTATGGAGTGTAGCCATGTATGGAAGTGAAACATGGACGATAAATAGTTTCGACAAGAAGAGAATAGAATCTATCGAAATGTGGTGCTACAGAAGAATGCTGAAGATTAGATGGGTAGATCACATAACTAGTGATGAGGTATTGAATAGAATTGGGGAGAAGAGGAGTTTGTGGCAGAACTTGACTAGGAGAAGGGATCGGTTGGTAGGACATGTTCTGAAGCATCAAGGGATCACCAATTTAGTATTGGAGGGCAGCGAGGAGGGTAAAAATCGTAAAGGGAGACAGAGAGATGAATACACTAAGAAGATTCAGAAGGATGTAGGTTACAGTAGGTACTGGGAGATGAAGAAGCTTGCACAGGATAGAGTTGCATGGAGAGCTGCATCAAACCAGTCTCAGGACTGAAGACCACCACAACAACAATATGTAACGGTGAGTGCGTAAACATTTTTATCTGTTCCATATTTAACTGACGTCTGGAGTGGTCTCTAGTGGAAATAATCGGAGAACTGGTCGGCTAGAGGAGGAGGCAGTACCTGTCTGTATATGAAGGCAAAGGCAAATTTCAGGAAGTAGCGACTTTGATACGGTGTTCGCTGATACATAGACTGATTCATGGGGGAGGTTTGTGTCCATCACATCATATTATAAACAGGTCGTCTGACCGGAGATACTTAGCGCCATTGGTGCGGGGCTGGACCGGGTCGCTAGTTCCATTTAAAATTCTGAGTATCAAGACAGAGTGTCTGTGACAAGTTCTCGTGCAGAATATCCTTGTTAGATCTTCGATGGCTGACGAATTATTCGTTATGTTCCTTAGATAAAATATTGTCATGCAAACGAAAAAAATTGTGTGATTTTCAGAAGCAGACAATCGACTGTTTCTTGTGTGACATGGACAGTATCCCTCCTGAAGCATGTACTTATTAAAACTCTAATCTAGAAAATGTCTCAGCTTTCTCCGAACTCAGCTTTAATGGAGCTCCCATTGGCAGCACTAGGTAGCTACGCCACCTGAATAATTTACAAAACTGAGGGAAACTCGAGCTGTGTGGGAGTGAGGGAACTTACGAGTCATTTGTATTCTGGTCCAGACAGCATCTCACCTCGTCCTGTCCATGAAGCAGTCAAGCATTGCTGTCACGGATTTGGAACTTCCCCAACACACTTCTTGCAACAGCTATCGATGCAGGCTATTTTTAAGGAACTGGAGGGACAGTGTAAGATTGCAGCGACCATCCTGTGACAGCAGCGTGAGGCAACATGATGTTATTTTCTTGTAGTGTGCTGCATAGATTTATCTGACTGTATGCATAATGTATCACAAGTCGTCTCCTGTGGCACATGTGGTGAAATCAGAAGGCCTTTCGAATAAGAATACATCATTATGCAAGATGATAATGCATAGTTTACTTAGAATTAGCAGTAACGAAGAGGTCCCCAATCACGGGAGGATTCTTTAATTTCCCAGTGTTTACAGTTTCCACTCCCGCTCACTTTTTGCATACTTACCCGTTTTTATAAGTTGACCCTAACTCACAGCTTTCTTACAGCCTTCAGATTTTCGCGCACACTCTCTCACACGACCTCCTCCGTTCCTGCAAACATTCGACGTCATGTGGCCTATATGCAGCCATTTTTTTCGCGATTCGTGCGTTAATCCGACAATAAGTACCTTAAACCGGAAGTACAGAATAACTGAAGCTCTCAAACTACTAATTGCACTCAACAACAGAAAGAACAGTATGTAGCAATAAAGTAACCAAACAACAATATATAACTCCCAGATTAAACACGAATCCCTACTTCATCGTAAACAATTACGGATATTTACGACTTCTGAAAGACAGTGAATTTAATAGGGTCAGTACGAATATTAACCTAGCTATATATTTTAATGTCACATTTATTTGGTTTTAAGGGAGTAAACCATTTCACATATCTCATTCGGCGACTTTTGCTTCTCCACTTCAAAAGACGGTAAATATTTTGCGGAATGGACAGCTCTAGTTGCCACTAAAGAAAAGCAAAAAAAAAGTTTTCGGTATTTGTCGTAGAGTCATTTAGTTTCTTTATCGACGTTGTAGGTATTATCCATACCGCCCTAAGTTATTGACGCAATGAATCAACAAGTCTGAACTCAACGAATTCTTACCAAGCCAGATCAATTGACCCAAGGCATCAATAGCCAAGAAATCACAGATATGTCAAAACCACTCCCTCTAAGAGTAAACGATATACGCTAATGTGCGTCTGCTGTCTAAAGCACAGCAAAATACACTTTGCACGTTATCCTTGAGGCGGTGCTTCCCACAGTATCATTACTACGTCCTAGCGCGCATTACAGTACTCAGGTTTCTCATAGATCACAAAATAAAGAGCCGATATGAAACACCATGAAATTCTGCAAGCCAGTGGGGAGCTGTCAACGCATTGCGTTCGTCCAGCACATCAATCAGGTCATGTCTTAATTTTCGCGATGGATTTCAAGTAGTGATCACACGAAGAGATGTTTAAAACGTTAGCTTCACTCAGGACCGAAAAGAAAAACAATGCACTGATAGGAGAGACCAGAGAAATCATACTACTGCAGATCAATTCTCCGGATTGAAGACAGAAGAAGATGCACCCTGACCCAATACCTCTCATTTGTTCTTATATTATCCGCTTAGCTTATTACGGTACACTTTAGCTATATTTTCCATAAATTTTTAATCATGTATTTTATTTTTGCCAGAGAAACACAACACCGTATGTATTCCGTTTGAACCCATAATTTAAAGATTCAAAATTTATATGAGAATTTCGAAAACGAATGTTCCATGTAGCAGGAAAACGAGTGACCTTTGAACGTGAATTATTTCTGAGTCGTCTAAGAGGAAAAAATTCTGCTGTTTCAGATATTACGTGTTTCATTCATCGGGTTACGTACAGTTTGACAGTTTGGAAGTTACAGATAAACCGATTAATGTGTAGGTCTACACATCATACGTTTCTGTTTTTGGGGTTGTTCGTGGACTGCAGTAACATGCTTTTTCCTTGATTTTCTCACTGTCTATCCAATATTTTAAATGTTCTTCGCCGCTGGAATCGTAAGGAATATTCTAACTACGTTGCATAGAGTAGTCACTTCAAATAAACACGTTAATTACCCCTTACAATACCATAATATTGTGGTACCAGTGTATCTGGGATACAGTAAAATTAATTTTCTGTGACCGATTCCTGGACGAAAGACGCTTGTTCTATAAGTGGTCTAATTTTTCCTACGTAAATGTAGCAAGTCCATTACTTTTGTTCAGATTAGCAGATCATCACAGAAACACGGAGAACGGTAAACGTGTCATGCATGGCCAAAGCAGTGAAATCATGCACCAAAATTATTATACCTGTCATACGTGTTTTGCACAGTCTCAGTACCGGTACGTGTGTTTTCATAACCGCGACCATTACCCGGAACGTCGGCGTATTCATCAGTTATATTCCGAGCTACTATCTATTTAAGCTTCTGCAGTTCCTGCATCTAAAATTCACGTGTACGTGTGTATTTCTTAAGCCACAGTACACCCACAGTCCAGCGAAAGAAACACAATGCACCAGGGTTATTATCCCCCTCACCTCCCTTACCATTCCATTCGCTTGAGGAAATTCTGTCTACGCTCGACTTCCTCTATTTAATGCAATGTTCACTAAGCAAGATCGGTACGTATAATATACAAACAAAGAAAGGGGGAACATTGTTACCAAAAATGTGGAAACGTTCATGACAGATTTACTTAAAATTTTACGTGACACTCTAACCAATCCAGACCTACAGCGGGCTGCATATTTTTCAATAAAAATTATATCTAAACACGTATGTAATATATAAAGAGGAAAAATTATTACAAAAAATTTCAAAGGGTTCTTGACCAATTTAATTCAAAGTTTCAAATGTTTAATAAATGTTTGGACGTATGTAGAATATACATTATATAAATACAAAACAAACACCCTCCGAACAGGCCTTGAAGGCCCAACGGCACCGACCGGCCGCCGTGCCATCCTCAGTCCTTAGGCGCCACCAGATGAGCATACGGAGGGGCAGGTGGTCAACACTACGCTCTTGCGGTTGTTCTCAGATTTCGTGACCGGAGCCGCTACTTCTCAGTCAAGCAGCTCCTTAAACGGCCTCGCTCGGATGAGTGCGTCCCGCTGGCCAACAGCGCTCGGCAGACACGGATGGCGACTCATCCAAGTGTCAGCCAAACCCGACAGCGCTTAACTTTGGTGATCTAATGGGAACCGGCTTTGCCACTGTGGCAAGGCCGTTGGCATTATACAAAGACTTATCTAAAATATACCGGGTGATCAAAAAGTCAGTATAAATTTGAAAACAATAAACCGCGGAATAATGTAGATAGAGAGGTAAAATTGACACACATGCTACGAATGACATGGGGTTTTATTAGAACAAAAAAAAACGAAGTTCACGAAATGTCCGACAGATGGCGCTGGACAGCAAAACGTCAGTGACTGCGCATGGCAATCGTGTATAAAAGGAGCTGTAATGAGAGAGTGAATCAGATGCGCCAGCAGTCGCAGCATGTTGACGTTACCTGAAAAGGCGCTTTTAGTGAAGCTGTATTATCAGAATGGGGAATGTGCTAGTTCAGCGTTACGATCCTATCGCCATAGGAAGAGGATTCCAGCGGGTAAACGTCCGTTGACAAATGCAGCTGTGGCGAGAATAATTTCGAAGTTCGAAGCCACGGGTTGTTTTGACGATAGACCCCGTAGTGGCCGACCGAGCACAAGACGTAATGCTGCTAAGACAGTTCAGGAAGAAATGGAGAATGTAGCGGGTTCGTCTATGCACAGGGAAGTCAGCTCTCGTGCAGTCGCACGTCGCACCGGCACTCCATACACTACTGTTTGGTTGGCACTGAGGCGTACCCTCCGATGCTATCCATACAAAATCCATCGGCATCATGAACTGTTACCGGGCGATTTAGTGATTCGGAGGGCATTTGCGGTGTGGGAGTTTCAAAAGATGGCGGAAGATGAAGATTGAATGAGTAACGTATTGTGGACCGACGAAGCTCATTTCACGCTCTGAGGGTCTGTCAACGCCCACAACCGCAGAATTTGGGCTACCGAAAATCCTAGAACTGTCCTGGAAACTCCATTGCACGACGAGAAAGTCACGGTATGGGTTGGATTTGCCACATCTACCGTTATCGGGCCTTTTTTCTTCGAGGAAATGCGTGATTCTGGTTTTGTAACTGCTACCGTGACGGGTGAGAGGTACGCCGACATGTTACAGAATCGCGTCATCCCCAGCCTGGCTGATAAACACCTGCTGGAACGTATGATGTTTATGCAGAATGGCGCTCCACCCCATATTACTAGACGCGTGAAAGATCTCTTGCACGCGTCGTTTGGTGATAATCGTGTGCTCAGCCGCCACTTTCGTCATGCTTGGCCTCCCAGGTCCCCAGACCTCAGTCCGTGCGATTATTGGCTTTGGGGTTACCTGAGGTCGCAAGTGTATCGTGATCGACCGACATCTCTAGGGTTGCTGAAAGACAGCATCCGGCGCCAATGCCTCACCATAACTCCGGACATGCTTTACAGTGCCGTTCACAACATTGTTCCTCGACTACAGCTATTGTTAAGGAATGATGGTGGGCGTATTGAGCATTTCCTGTAAAGAACATCATCTTAGCTTTGTTTTACATTGTTATGCTAATTATTGCTATTCTGATCAGATGAAAAGCAGTTTTTTGAACTTTTGTATTTTTTTTATTCTAATAAAACCCCATGTCATTCCAGGCATGTGTGTCAATTTGTACCTCTCTATCTACATTATTCCGTGATTTATTCAGTTTTCAAATTTATACTGACTTTTTGATCACCCGGTATAGTAGTGAAAAGTTGTTAGCAAAATTCTCGAGAAGATCTTGATTGATTTACTTCAAATTTTAATCGATACTGAGCCCTGTGGCGATATTCCCACCGCCGCTTTTTTTTTCCGGTGGTATGCGCAGAGCGCGCGGTGCCTCCACCTACCGGGCCGATCGGGCAGCGAGCGGTAAGCTCTAGAAGTAGCGTGGGATTTTGCTATGGGTCGCCTAGCAGTAACGTCGTTTAGGAAGTCTGTCAGACAGTACAGGCGACGTGCGAGGCAGCAGGAAGAGCACATCTAAGAGAGGCTGTTTACCCGGGTGACGGCGCCGTAGCAAATATCGCCGGCGTGGAAGCAGTCACGTTACTGGCAAGCCGTTGGTGTATTTCGCTTCCTGCATGTCTCCTGGTACTGGGATCTACAGCGGCTGGCTTCGTCGAACAAGCAAGAGGGTGAGGGCCTTGCTTGTGCTGTAAATTGTGGCCAGAATCCACTACTAGGTACAGTGCTGTTAACTTCGGCCGTAGCAACTCCTACTGAGTCTGTCCTCGAATGTGTTAACTTCAACTTGCTTAGTACGCAAGGTTCTAGTGAGAGTTGTATGTGATGTGATGATTAACATTTACTAGGGGCTGGGGTGCTGATACATTCTGTTTGTAAATTGCTACTGTCAATGTTAACCGCCATTGAAAACAGTTTGGCTGGTCCTTGTCTAAGTGCCGCCTGGTTATTGTATTTATATCACACGACGGAGTTAAACTGGCCAATTTCTGTAGATATAGATAAAATTCTCCCTGGATATATTTTGCTGCGAATTGCAATAACATTACTGTTACGTTTCTATCTGAAGTGATAGTATGTTTAAGAGACACGTGTCTAATTCTAAATAAGTAGTCTCACAAATTCTTACAAGTTACTTAGAGGCCACTTGTTACTGTGTGTTTAAATAGTTTGAAATTGATTCTATTAATAAAAGTACAAGAATTTCTTCAATGACAGTATGTGGATACGGTAATTAAATACCAATCACTCCAGTAACAAAAGACTACATTTCCTCGTTAAATTTTAGTAAATTGTTCTTCCGGTTGATCATAGTTATTGAGTAAATAATTTTAACTCACTTCACTAAATGTGCAATAGGCCATAAGTGCCATGGTTTATGAATATTTAAATTTTGAAGCAACTTGCTCTCACCTAAATGGCAATTTTAAAAATGTGTTAATGGTTTTATTTGTTATTTGTCTTGTTTAAATGTGCCAAATAAATTGTTCAGTGCAACTGTCGATGGTGATTGCCTCGTGTGTCACTTGGTCCAGTCCTACCACCCCACTGCCTATTGTGCTGAGCTTGTGTCATTGTGTAAAAGTTTTATTCCATGCTGTGCTGACACATTAGATACTCTATTAAACATTCCAATGGACAGACATTGCATATTTTTTAAACAATGTAGAGGATTTCTCTTAAAACTGACTGCAGTGTATGTCCATTGGAATGTTAAATAGAGTATCTGATTTGTCACCACAGCATGGAATTCAACTTTTACACATCGTCACAAGCTCAGCACAATAGGCTGCGTGGTGATAGGACTAGACCAAGTGACACATCAGGCTAAAAATGGTTCAAATGGCTCTGAGCTCTATGCGACTTAACTTTTGAGGTCATCAGTCGCCTAGAACTTAGAACTAATTAAACCTAACTAACCAAACGACATCACACACATCCATGCCCGAGGCATGGACCGTAGCGGTCGCTCGGCTCCAGACTATAGCGCCTAGAACCGCACGGCCACTCCGGCCGGCACACATCAGGCAATCACCATCGACAGTTGCACTGAACAATTTATTTGGCACATTTAAACAAGACAAATAACAAATAAAACCATTAACACACTTTTAAAATTACCATTTAGGTGAGAGCAAGTTGCTTCAAAATTTAAACATTCATCAACTATGGCACCTATGGCCTATTACACATTTAGTGAAATGAGTTAAAATTATTTACTCAAAAAATATGATCAACCCGAAGAACAATTTACTAAAATTTAACGAGGAAATGTAAGTGATTAGTATTTAATTACCATGTCCACATGCTGTCACTGAAGAAATTCTTGTACTTTCATTAACAGAATCAGTTTCAAACTATTTAAACACACAATAACAACTGGCCTCTCAGTAACTTGTAAGAATTTATGAAACTACTCATTTAGAATTAGACACGTGTCTCTCAAACACACTATCACTTCAGATAGAAACATAACAGTAATGCTACAGCAATTTGCAGCAAAATATATCCAGGGAAAATTTTATTCGTGTATATGTATAGCTTTTGGCCTCCACCGTCAGCAGGCGTGAACACGGTGATCAGAGGAGACCCCGCACACCCGAATTGGAACAGGCCGTACTGCATCACACTCAAGACAACCTGTCAGCGAGTACACGAGCAATTTCTTTGGCTATTAGTGAGTGGAAAAACAAGTGATGCACTAGGTCACGCCTAATCAATTACTTGTAAAAGTGGTCGCGTTACCAACATGTTTTCAAATGATTGTAGCACGGGAACGATACTTTTCAGGACATGGGTTGCAACTCAAAACCCTATCTACACACTCTCCTCTACAAGTCCTAGAAGTTTGTAACGCGAATTTCCGAACATCCTGTAAATTTAGTTTCTGTACTGACACTTTTCTTATGGATTCAAACAAACTGCGCTTTGTTCCAGTCACGTGACCTGCGGTAAATTAATGCTGGAAGAGGGGACAGTCGTTAAGCATTTTCAGTGTAGAATCTAACGACTATCTCATCTGGCCCATTGGTCTTTCTCTTATTGACTTAATTTACCTGACTTCCAGTTCCGCCCTCACTTATTTCCTTGGATCTTTCCGATCGTCAAAAATATTAACTATGTTATTATTCAGTGCGGAGAGGAGATATCTAAATGGAGAACTTAGTACTTCAGTTTTCATTTCATCCTTTTTTTTTTTTACAATGCTCATAGAGCACTTTGAAAGGTGGCATGGATAATTTTATATAGGACGAAAATATTTTAGGGTTTTTTGACAACCACCTAAGTAAGATTTTGATTCTAATTTTTTGAACGCTCAGTCACCCAGTATATACTGATATATAAAATACTACTGGTAGAAATCGTGTACTTAGCCGCAAGATGACGGGTGAAATGTAGTCAGACTCAATAATGATTATTTAGAAAGCGAAGTAAGCTACTAAATAATTCAAATGGGTCTAATAGTTACTAAAACCTTAAACATGATTCAATATGCGCAATGGGCGTCTGACAAAGAAATGAATCGTTTCGTTGTGTCATGAACATCTTCTCCGAAACATGAACCATATGTATCGTCAGCATTCTGTAGTTCTCTTCTCTCAAATTGCTGTACAAATAGTATGGTAGGTTCAAATAAAAGCTAGGAACTGTTTTCCGATACTTACCAGAGGATAACTACTTGCATCCGTCATCCCACTGTAATTATATTCCCAGATTCGTTAAAATCCTTAGCGTGTGAAACTGAAGGAACAGTGGCAGTGAAACTCACGACTAATCGGATGGCATAATAAAAACCATTATAACAAACAAATAATTACCTGAACCTGTTGTCAAATACTTCCAAATAACTAACTCTCTTTGGCTACTCTTGTTTCTTCAGTGAAGTGTAGTATCGTAGAATGATTTTTGTTAGTTTTTCATTACTCTTGCAGCAAGACAGTGCTACGAACAGTGTGTTACACCAGAAGTGCAAAGACTGTGGAAAAGTCTTTTAGCATCAGTCCACAGACGGAAGGAATGATTCAGTGAAATTATGGAATATCTACTGCGATGTTGTATATTTGAAGCTTGTTCCTCCTGAAAATATTCTTTTTAACTTTAGTTGCAAGCCTCTACACAAGGAAGTGTAGCGTAGAATCTGCATCTAACTGGGTATCTGCAGGCGAAAAAAACTATTCACTGAAGCGCCGTAGAAACTTTTATAGGCATGCGTATTCAAATACAGAGATATGTAAACAGCTGCTACAATGGTAGGTTATCAAGATTTCAGTTACAACGTGGTGTTATAGTCGGTGCGCGAGCGATAGGATACAGCACCTCAGAGGTAACGATAAAGTGGGGATTTTCCCGTACGACCATTTTACGAGTGTACTGTGAATATCAGGAATCCGGTAAAACATCAAATTTTCGATATCGCTGCGGCCGGAAAAAGATCCTGCAAGAATGGGACCAACGACGACTGAGGAAAATCGTTCAATTTGACAAAGTGTGACCCTTCCTCAAATTTCTGCAGACTTAAATGCTAGGCCATCAAAAAGTACCAGCGTGCGAACCATTCAACGAAACATCATCGATATGGGCTTTCGGAGCCGAAGGCCCACTCGTGTAGCCTTAATGACTGCACGACAAAAAGTTTTACGCCTCGCCTGGTCCGTCAACACCGACGTTGGACTGTTGATGATTGGAAACATGTTGCCTGGTTGGACGAGTGTCGTTTCAAATTGTGTCGAGCGGACGGACGTGTACGGGTATGGAGATAACCTCATGAATTCATGGATCCTGCATGTCAGCAGTGGACTGTTCAAGTTGCTGGAGGCTCTATAATGGTATGGGGCGTGTGCATTTGGAGTGATATGGGACCCCAGATAGATCTGGATACGATTCTGACAGGTGACACGTACATAAGCATTCTGTCTGATCACTTGCATCCATTCATGTTCACTGTGCATTCCGGCGGACTAGGGCAATTCCAGCAGCACAATGCGACACCCGACATTTCCACAATTGTTACAGAGTGGCTCCAGGAACACTCTTCTGAGCTTAAACACTTCCGCTGACCACCTAACTCCCCAGACATGAACATTATGGAGCATATCTGGGATGCCTTGCAACGTGCTGTTCAGAAGCGATTTCCACCCCCTCGTACTCTAACGGATTTATGGAGAGGCCTGCAGGATTCATGTTGTTAGCTCCCTCCAGCACTACTCCAGACATTAGTCGAGTCCATGCCACGTCGTGTTGAGGCACTTCTGCGTGCTGGCGGGGGACCTACATGATATTAGGCAGGTGTACCATTTTCTTTGGCTCTTCAGTGTAGTTTGAAAAATCAGTAAGAGAAACACCCCTAAAAATTAATATACACTGCGCTGTACACTCTGTATGCGAAAAGGCACTTACGGTTAAGCAGACAGTCCATTGCAGTAATACGGCATTAATGTACATCCCATGTAAGGCATGTAAATGCAAATAAGTAAATAAATTTGATGATCACATAAGAAGAAAGAAAGAGTATGGTTTGACGCCAATCGACGACCAACTGACAGACACAGACTCGGCTAGTAAGTAATGGGGAAGAAAATCGGGTGTTCTTCTCAGAGGAACGATACCAGTATTCGCCTTAATCGATCTGAGGAAACGACGGAAAACTTAAATCTTCGTAACTGGATGGCGATTTTAGATCCGCTCTTCCAGAATTCGAGTGTAGTGCCTTTACCACTGTGAAACGCTCCTCTGTGTAATGATGATGACATAAGTAATGCAGAACCGTTCAGACGCCTATAAACTGGCTGATTTATTTAGACTGTGAATGTCTCGTTCACAGCGTCGTGGTCAATACGCGTTACTCAACTGTTGTAAATAATCTTCATAGGGTGACAAAATGCCCTCGAAACATTGACCTCGAAGCGATGTGTACGCTTATATGCCTCAAGGACAGAAACAGCTGAACCGGAAGTGAATATTTCTAAAGCCTCAGTACATGCCAGGCTCCAGGCTTAAATTAGAATAACAGTTCTGATTTTTAGATTAAATCGGTGGGGTGGCCGTTTGACTAAGGAGCCAGGCTCTTCTAAGAGCCACTTAAGCCAACTAGTGAACAGTTCTAAAGCCTCAGTATAGGCCTCTCTTAAATTACAAATAGATCCAAAGTTCAAATTTTCAGGTTACACTCTCCAGAGAGTTAAGCAAGTAATATTAGAATTAATCAAGGTGAACTTGAGTTTTTAAAGTTAGCACGACTCTCCAGCCAAATAACAACCTACAAGAAAACAATAGATACAGATTATACTTTAAAAACACATGATTTTCAGAGCCGTACAATTGCTCTGTGGAGAGACCCGCATCGGCGTCCCATTCAAAACGCGCCATTTCGGCTCTTGACTCCAATAAGACCAAAACAAGCAAGTTAGCCGCCACACTAGTGAAACTGAAAGACGCTAAAAGCCCGTCTATATTTGGGCTCGCACCACACTCACACACTCGCTTAAACTGCAGTGATGTTCAAGCAGACTAAAACTACAGGCACAAAGCGCATTATAATCTATAACAATAATTAGAAAAAGCGCCAGAGAAAACACAGGCTCGTTAAAAGTCCATGAACACTACTGAGCAAAGGCCCAAAGGTGAGGAGCAGCAAAACAATGTCTTCATCCAAGATCGCCAAAACATGAATTTTGTGGGGCACGAAGGGCGGGAATGCGACAACGCCACACTCTTACGGACTGAATACGGCTGCATGCGCTACTAGAAAAAATCAATCGATGCTTCCATGCAACCAGTGGTTCCGAATAAACAATACGAATCGGTCGGACACTACTAAGGTCTCACATTCGCATGTTTATATGTTTGTTGCAGAGCCACAAACAACCGCCATGCAAAACCAATAACTGAATCACCGTCAGAAACTCGTAGGCTCAAGCGCAAGCACACTATCCCGCGCGACGGTACCGGTGAAAAATTCGCTCAGAGACGCGTCGGGATCAAGTCTCCACTTCCCGCCCAGAATTCAGCCGTCCTCCGTCCAAACGCCGGCGTCCCTGCTCAGACCGCCACGCGTTCGCAGCGCCCCCTAACCCAGCAGCGCCCGCTAGGAATCTCAACGTGAAGCCGCCAACGCGGAATGACGAAGCTGACCAGCCAAACACGAACGAGGAGGCACCGCCCACAGGTGTTCCATAAACCGATAAGTGTCGATATTCACGTCCAATGCTCTACACATTTTTATCTTTGGCATAAGTTGCGGGACTTTATACTAGACAACTACAGCATACTTGAGTCCGTGCACATCTGAACTGTTAAAAATGATGGAGAAGAGTCCTTGTACATCCTCAACAACTCTTAATGAATGTCCTTGGCGTTAAGCTATTCTACAAGGGTAATCCCAGAAGTAAGGTCTCCTATTTTTTTATAAGTACAGAACTCTGTTTGTGTGGCAGTTGGTCACACTGTTATGAAGAGTGCTTCACGCGCTGAGTGTAAACATGCGCACGCCGCGCTGAGGCGCTCAGTCTTGGCTTGGTAGGCGTTGAGAATGGAGCTACCGTTGGATGTTACCGCCAAGCGCGAATTGCGCGCAATTACTCGGTTTTTGAACGCAAAGGGCACTGCTCCGAATGAAATCCATCGCCAATTGACGGAAGTGTATGGTGAGTCGTGCATGGATGTCAGAAGTGTTCGTAAGTGGTGTAGAGAGTTTGCAGCTCGTCAGGCCGAAATTCACGACGAACAAAGGAGCGGGACGCCGTCAATTTCGGAGGAGACAGTGTTGAAGGTTGAACAAAGCATGTGTGAAACTCGGCGGATCATCCTGGATGATGTCTGCACGTAGGATCCTGACGTTTCCCGAAGCACCGCTCACAGAATTTTAAAGGAAACATTGAACTACCGGAAGGTGTGCGCAAGGTGGGTGCCACGCATGCTGACTAAGGGCCACATGCAGCAACGAGTTGATTCTTATTGCGCATTTCTTCACCGCCTTGCAGCCGAACAGGACAACTTTCTGGACTCAACTGTCACGGGTGACGAAACTTGGGCATACCACTTGGGATTGGAAAGTGGTATTGTTGGTCGACTTTATGCCCACTGGGACCACAATTAATGCTGACAGGTACTGTGAGACTCTGAAAAAATTCAAACGAGCAATTCAGAACCGTAGAAGAGGAATGTTGAGCAAGGGCGTACATATTCTCCGTGACAACGCTCGCCCACACAACGCCCGGCAAACCTTTGCTCTCCTGCACAGTTTCAGTGGAACAAATCATCCACCCTCCCTATAGTCCTGACTTGGCGTCCAGTGACCATCACCTGTTCCCTAGGTTAAAAGAACATTTGGACGGAAAGCGATTCAGCTCCGACGACGAGGTGAAAGAAGAGGTTCATAACTTTCTAACGCGACCCCACCTAGCAACAAAAAACCAACGTCATATTATGGCCCCCATTGTCTCATGCAATATTTGTCCCACAAACTTTTCAGCTACTATCATACTTTCGCAGTTATTCTAGGTGTCAATACTTAGTGACTCACCCTGTATAAATGCCAGTATGGTTCAAATGGCTCTGAGCACTATGCGACTTAACTTCTGAGGTCATAAGTCGCCTAGAACTTAGAACTAATTAAACCTAACTAATCTAAGGACATCACACACATCCATGCCCGAGGCAGGATTCGAACCTGCGACCGTAGCGGTCGCTCGGTTCCAGACTGCAGCGCCTAGAACCGCACGGCCACTCCGGCCGGCAATGCCTGTATGTACATGGTGTCTGTCTGAACTTGAGACAACAAAATATCTCTAAAATGATGCACCGCACAAAAAAAAATATTTTAGGTCAACATTTAATATTGGTAGAGGGGTCTTCTGTCTGTCCGACATGCGGCCACCTCCTAACGACCCTTCCTGCGCGTGGAAAGAGGCGGAGGGGGGGGGGGGGGGGTCAACTTCGAATTTTCAAATGGGAACCCCCATCCATTTTTATTGCATATTCGGATTATACGCCAAAAAATTTATAAGATTTACTCAAACCATTGTTTTCCATTCGTGGTAGATAGCGCTGCAATCGACAAATATCATGTGTGCCTTTTTTTGCAATTAAAAACCTACGCATTTGCTTCTACATTGTATTTACGATGCAAACGTAAACCTTTGTGTTCTAACAGTTGATATTTAAGTTCGAAATTTACTTTAGTGTTACAAATTTGATTGTATAGTACAATATGGTTAGACATTTCAGTGTCTTGTTAGAAATTTCAACTAAAGTGTTTCAGGAACAACGACGTGGATGTAACAATTTTCTGTTCCCATCGACATGCTTGATGTCGGTGAGCCCCCTACCTCTCAACACTGGGTTCCTGATTTCGGTGCATATGCATGTCAGGTGAGCGTGTCGCTGTCACTTCGTGAACATTTTACCTCATTACAATGTTTGTGGTTTGTAATCCGCCGGTAGCTGCATAGCGATCAGCGCGAGAGTTATGGCGGTTGTTTGGAAACACACACCGAAATCAGTCGCCCTTGATAGCGGGTTTCCAGAGTGGTCACCAAAATCAAGGAGTCCGGTGGTTTGTGACTCACCACAATCAACCCCGTAGGGACCATAAAACTACGTTACTTTACAAGTAACTTATCAACCGGAAATGTCTATGTGTAACCATATTTATTTGTACTGTAGCACCACATTTGTAACATACAAGTAACGTTTGAACATTAGTATCAACCGTTGCAGCATAAAGGTTTAAAGTTATGTAATAAATGAAATATAGAATCAAATGTGTCGGCTCTCAATTGCAGAAACAAGCACACTTGATATTTGTCATTCACAGCACCATCTAGCACGAATGGACAACAATGGTTTGAGAAAACCGTACGTATTTACGGAATATGTATATGTAAATAAAAATCTGCTGCCGCGTGTATGAAGGATCATCACTTAAGAACGTCTCGACCGATTTCAGCGTTTTTAATTGTCGGGACGAGGTTGTATGAAAGAAAGTTTTTGGAAAATCAGCCCGAAAAGTCAGAAATTTGGATTATATTTTTGTATGAAAATCTCAATGGAAGAAATGTCATGGTAGCTTTGACAGTTCTGTTGTCACATGTTTTCATAACAAAAGACTTGTCACATACAGACTGACAGTTCTGCTGGTGCATGTTTTCATAACAACAACGAACTGCGAAGAAGATTACAACTGAAAGTGAAATTTCGGTGTGTTATCGATAATGATAATACCTTTGGCATGTTGCAAAGATTGAATTGATGTCAGTTAGTAGTAATCTGGCGTGTTGCAAGCATTCAGTTGATTTCAGTTCATGGTTTATTTCTTTGGGAAAAACGTCACTTGTGATGCGTCGAAAAATTGGTCGACGTAACTCAGCGCAGGCTGACTACGTGATCGTCGAACCAGTGAGATTGACCACGAGCGTAGACAGCGTTTGGAGGCAAATCGAATAAGAAGTTCTCACGCGCGATCCGTTATGACGGATACAGTCGAGTTCGACTCGTTCAGTTGGAGCTGTCGCACAAATTGATTCGGAACGTCGACGAATCAGACGGCCATACGTGTGTTCATCGGTGGTGCTATCTTCGGTGTGTTGCAAAGATTGATTAGCGATCAATTCGATGTAATTTGTTGTGTTTCGAGCATTCAGTTGATTTCAGTTCGTCTTCTATTTCTTTGGAAATATGCCGCCAGTCAGGCTTCAAAATATTGGTCGACGTACGAGCAACGCAAGCCAACATGGTCTTCGAGTCAGTGAGTTAGATGAAGAGCGTAGACAGCGTTTGCAAGCAATTCGTATATGAATTTCTCAAGCGCGATCCATTATCACTCCGGAAGTAGGAATTCCGATTTATTTCATTTCAATGAATTCATGATCTTAGTTATACTTTTACTCCCACAAATTCAAGGAAAGATTCGGTTGCATGAATCCCTCCTCGACCGACTGACTGACTGACAAAGCATTGCCTAAGCGGCAGGAGATATAGACATGTTGGACAGCAACCACTCTCCGTTAAGCCGGCTGCGAGAAAAAACACGCTAAACTGTTCTGTGAAAATTGCGGTTCTGTTTTCCTTTTCGCATTCTCTTTTAACAGAAAATAGCACGGTTGTGTTTGTGGGTAGTTTTATAATCCTACCTTTTCGTAGATTAGAACCAGAGAAATACTATCATTAAAGCTACACTACTGGCCATTAAAATTGCTACACCACGAAGATGACGTGCTACAGACGCTAAATTTAACCGACAGGAAGAAGATGCTGTTATATGCGAATGATTAGCTTTTCAGAGCACTCATACAAGGTTGGCGCCAGTGGCGACACCTACAACGTGCTGACACGAGGAAAGTTTCCATCCGATTTCTCACACAAACAGCAGTCGAAACGTTGGTGAAACGATGTTATGATGCCTCGTGTAAGGAGGAGAAATACGTACCATCACGTTCCTGACTTTGATAAAGGTCGTATTGTAGCCTATCGCGATTGCGGTTTATCGTATCGCGACATTGCTGCTCGCGTTGGTCGAGATCCAATCACTGTTAGCAGAATATGGAATCGGTGGGTTCAGGAGGGTAATACGGAACGCCGTGCTGGATCCCAACGGCCTCGTATCACTAGCAGTCGATAATGACAGGCATCTTATCCACATGCATGTAACGGATCGTGCAGCCACGTCTCGATCCCTGAGTCAACAGATGGGGACGTTTGCAAGACAACAACCATATGCACGAACAGTTCGACGACGTTTGCAGCAGCATGGACTATCAGCTAGGAGACCATGGCTGCCGTTACCCTTGACGCTGCATCGCAGACAGGGGCGCCTGCGATGGTGTACTCAACGACGAACCTGGGTGCACGAATGGCAAAACGTCATTTTTTCGGATGAATCCATGTTCTGTTTACAGCATCATGGTGGTCGCATTCGTGTTTGGCGACATGGCGGTGAACGCACATTGGAAGCGTGTATTCGTCATCGCCAAACTGGCGTATCACCCGACGTGATGGTATGTGGTGCCATTGGTTACACGTCTCGGTCACCTCTTGTTCGCATTGACGGCACTTTGAACAGTAGACGTTACATTTCAGATGTGTTACGACCCGTGGCTCTAACCTTGATTCGATCCCTGCGAAACCCTACATTGCAGCAGGATAATGCACGACCGCATGTTGCAGGTCTTGTACGGGCCTTTCTGGATACAGAAAATGTTCGACTGCGGCCCTGGCCAGCACATTCTCCATATCTCTCACATATTGAAAACGTCTGGTCAATGGTGGCCGAGCAACTGCCTCGTCACAATACGCCAGTCACTACTCTTGATGAATTGTGGTATCGTGTTGAAGCTGCATGGGCATCTGTACCTGTACACGCCATCCAAGCTCTGTTTGACTCAATGCCCAGGCGCATCAAGGCCGTTATTACGACCAGAGGTGGTTGTCTTCATCATCATACATTTCTCAGGATCTATGCACCCAAAATGTGTGAAAATGTAATCACATGTCAATTCTAGTATAATATATTTGTCCAATGAATACCCGTTTATCATCTGCATTTCTTCTTGGTGTAGCAATTTTAATGGCCAGTAGTGTATTCTCCTCACAGACCCAGCAGCTGGAAAGGTCTCTCTCATACCCCATGTACTAATGATTCCAACCGATTTACCCATTCATTTCTGTTCCAAATCAAGGTTCCGTTTACAGTAACAATAAATAAGGTCAGAGTCACGGGGAGGAGGAGGTGGACTGAGAATGGAGAGGAAATGGGTATAAAGAGGGTGAAGGAGGATAGGAACAGATAAAGGAGGAGGAGGAGATTGATAGAGAGAGTGTGGTATAAGAGATGTGCAGGGAGGGGGTGGAAGGTGATTGGCAGAGATAAGGGGGAGGAGGCAGAGATCGACAGAGGGAGGGGGGAGGAGGAGAGGGAGGGGGAGAATAAATTAGGACTTATATCCAATTCCCACACATATTTAGCAATTGCGAAGCATTGCCGGGTTGGCTAGTGTGCAATAAAAATGGGGGTGGAGGGTGGTCCCATTTGAAAATACAAAGTTGACCCCACTCTTGCAGAAGGGGTGGTTAGGAGGTGCCAGTGGCACCACCGACAGATATCCCCTTTACTAGCATTAACTTTTCAGCTACAACCTCTTTTTCGTGCGATGGGTCGTTTTCGAGATATTTAGTTGTCACACCCTGTATAAATTACATAATTTTTGTTGTTCTTAAATTGTAATACCACGAAATGTCGAATACTCGTGTACGAGTGATGCACATATGAAATAAAACTACTACTACTACTACTACTACTACTACTAGAAGACGAAGAACCGACACGTCTGCTTGATATTGCGTCTTCATTTCTAAAACATTAAGTTGAAATCTTGAAAGAAATGTCACACTTGCGTACGAAGCGCAATCCATTACACTGTGTTGCCAATACGTCAAATCTTCTACCCAGTGTTTTTGCTGTGCGTCTTGGCAACTGCCATGTCGATTTCCGCAAAATCTCGTTGCACGCCGGCCGCGTCCGCCATGTTATATAGTCTGTGTACCGAGAATGACCAGAGGAGCCAAGAATGGCGGGTCGCGCGGCTGTGCTAGGACCACACACGGAGCCGGCCGGGGTCGCGCTGGCGGGTGTAAACAGCGCAGCTTACGTCGATAAAGACCGGCCGGCCGCCTTTGTGCCGCTTCTTCTTCTGGGAAGAGTTTCGACCAGATGCGTGACATGTGTTCTGCCGCTGTCAGCATATGCAACAGGCGTCTGCTGTAAAAAGAACTCGCGAGGAGGAGTGTCGTCGCCTCTTGCACATTCAGTCCCTGTCGTTCGAACAGGCTCTGATTTCCAGAGAAAAATCCGTCGTCCGTACCTTTACAGTCTGGGGGCAGCCCGTATTGGGTCCTGCGGATCGCAAACAGAAAAACAAACTCGGCTGTTAAGACAGCTTCTATGTTTTGGGTGCTGATTAGTGCTGCCCCAACATTCAGCTGGAGTCGCTCACAACCGTGAACAGAAAGGATAACCGATTTAATTTTTTTCAAAATGAACACAATGGAGAGCTGGTCTTTAATTTCAAATACATGTTTCCTAATAACGATTTAGATCACATTGCCCACCGTAGAAGCACCGAGTAACCAATGCAAGTAGCGTTAATATTTATTCCACTAGAAAAAAAAATCAGGAAAAAATTCAGTTCCCGAGATCCTAAATTAAACTAACGTTGTTGAGAATGTGATCTTTCAATTGGATTCAATTTATCACCTCGTGATAGAGATTACACTCCGAAACGCTTCGTAACTAATAAAGCGTGATTAAATGTGATTTTTTAGTGTTTACTTTGTGTTCTGAACGCATTGAAACTACCGTCGTACACAGTCTATGAAAAGTTGACTGCATTTCAAGAATTTCATCGTGTGAGATATATTCAGACTAGTTGTAGACGATGAGAACAGAAAAAAAATAGACTGATCGATTTTTCCAAGTAGCAGTCGTCTCGAGACTTATGACTACTGCCTACGATGAAAAGAGATATGTTTAATGCCAAACAAAAGCTAGGATGAAGATTAAAACTGTGTGCCAGACCGGTACTCGAGTCGTACCAGAAGAGCTAGTCGGTAGAGCATGGCTCACAAAAGGTAAAGTCCCGGCTTCGAATCCCAGCCTGGGCACAGTTTTAGTCTGCTGGAATTTTCTCCTCTATGCGTTCCTGACTCTGAAATGACGTGAGACGTGCAACATTTTCTCTCCCAGATGTACACAAAAAACTATCACAAATGTATAAATCCTCGAATGACACTACATGTGCCTCCGACGCCGCAGCAGACCTATGTTTTAAGTGAAAAACCTACAGTCAGTACTTATGACAATAATCTAGTTTCTTTATATATATATATATATGAGCGAGCTTTCTACGGCTGCCGCAGCCTCTCGCATCCCAATCTCCATCGTTCACGGTCATTCCAGTCTCCTTCATTAAGACCTCTCGCCGCCATTGCTTCGTTGACGTCGTCTTTCCAGCATCTCGCAGGTCTACCGCGCTTTCTTCTTTGATGTGGAGTCCATTGCCATACCCGTTATGGCCATCTTGTGTCTGACATACGCTGTAAGTGGCCATACCAGAGTAGGCGCTTCCTTTCTATGTAGTCTAGGATTGTGCTTTTGACGTTCATAACCTCTCTGATCCTATCATTTCTAATATGGTCAACTTTGGAGTATCCACAACTCCGTCTCCAGAAATCCATCTCGACAGCCAGCAGGCGATCTTTCTGCCTCTGAGTTCGGTCCCACAACTCTGCACCATATGTTGTGATACTTTCAATAATTTTGTGGTAGATGGTATGTTTTGTTCTGCGCGTTACGTTTTTGTTCCAGAGAATACCATTTAGTTGTTTTATGGCTCGCTTGCCCTGGCCTATTTTATTGTTTACATCATCCATACTTCTACCACTGGAAGACAGTGTCACTCCCAAGTACTTAAAATTATGGCAATATGAGAACCGAGCTGTAAGTCGTTAACAGCATTTTCTTCCACTTTCAGATATTCTGTTTTAGATACGTTTATGATGAGACCCCATTTTTCATACTCTTCTTTTAATCTGTAGAGCATGTAATTTGCATCTTCCTCATCTCCAGCTACTAACACTTGGTCGTCAGCAAAAAATAGAGTGAACAAGATTTCGTTGTCCATAGGAACACCTATTCCTCCGCATTTCCTTTTCCATGATTTTAGTGCCTCCCCTATGTAGATCTTAAAGAGTGTAGGGGCAAGTGTGCATCCCTGGCGTAGTCCCTTTGTCACCTCAGACTCTTGAGATAGTTGATTTCTCACTTTAACCATTGCCGTACAACCTTGGTAGAGGAGTCTGACAGCTTTCACATAGCTCGGTGACACACCATTATCAATTAGACTTGCCCATAGCTTGTTCTGTGGAACTGTGTCATAAGCTTTCTGGAGGTCTACAAAGACAACGTGGGTTGTAAGGCCCCTTGCTGTCCTTTTCTCCACTAGGTTTTTGAGGGTAAATACTCCATCAGTACGGGAGCGACCAGATCTGAATCCATTTTGTTCTTCAGATTCAGTTATTTCTTCTTCTATCCTCTTTTTTAGGATACGGCCATAGACTCTCGCCATGGATGGCATCACACCAATACCACGATAGTTTGTACAATTCCTCCTGTTGCCCTTCTTAAATATTGATGTAATTGTTGCCTTTTTCCACTCCTTTGGGGCTTCGTCACCTCTAAGGCATTTGTCAAAAACAACAATAATAATTTCAGTTCACAGACACACTGAAAAAAATGTGGTAAACTAGGCTCGTGGTATGTCCTGTCCACAAGGGAACTAACAAACGTAGTGAAAGATTTCCGTGAAATCTTCAATATAAAACTAATGACATCCCATTTCTTGGCAGAACATCTTAAGAATAATTAAAATCTCGTGCATCCCGTGTCTGTCTTAAATGTCTCGGCGTAAAACAGGAAACAAGTAATAACGGAAGTTGTTAAAGTCTAGTAGAATATACCACAGACCTACTAAACTATGAATCACCGAAAGACAAACTCACTTGAATAGTATTCGATTTCAAAGCTCCCTTGAGTGAGAAAGCCGAACAAATAATAGTTGAGCTGAAACATAATGAGTTCCAAAGGAAGTTTCACTACAGATATGCGAAAAATACGGCAGAAGTCTCGCACAGAAACTTCATACCGTCCTCGCAAACACTTGCATCAAACGAAAGACAATGCAGGACAATGTGGGCGAATTCATTCACTTCATAAGAAGACAGAGGAAATATATATAATAAACTACAGAGGTCCACATTTTTGCCAGTTATCTGCAAAATACAGTCGAAAACCGTAATCAAGACAGTAGATACGCAGGCAGACCAACTATTTTGTGAACCAGAATATCAAGTCGTATTTAGGAATGGAAGATCTTGTGCCGGGAAAGATCCTAAATTTAAGGACCATTCTACAAACTAGCAAAAGTAAAACGATAATATTATTTGTGGATTTAAGAAACAGAATACGTAAGTTTCAACAACTACAACTCTTTGACAGATTTGAAGAATTCAAAAATAGACAGGAAGGCTAGGGAATTAATTAAAAAAATATCAGTACCTTAGACGACATATCGGAACGTTTCGATATTACCACACAAGTGCGACAAGAGTAATGACTGGCCCCTCTTGTTCAATCAGGTACTGAAAAGATGGTTGCGAGTTAAGACAGACAAGAGGAAAGAATGATTACGGAAGATTAAGTGAAACTACAATTCTACTTAATTGCTTGACATTTGCAGATAACCTACCTACCTTTTCAGTAACCCAGAAAAAGTGAACTGCTCCCTAGAGAAACTCTATTCAACTGCAGCAATCTGCACTTCGGTAAAATATTTCAAGTGTGTAAATTCAATCATGCTTACCTAGTGGTAAGAACCCATTCTTTAAAACAAAACTGACAAGTTAATACAGACAGATTATCGAAATACCATACGTCTATAGTTTTATCTGGAATACATACAAAAACAAAATTAATATCCTCCAATGAAAAACGCAAAATTTACAGCACGAAAACTGTGCCTGTAATGTTATATGCATCAGAAACCTCGGAAGAGGTAGGTAATCAATGAAGAAATGAAGGATATTAAAAAATTAAGAATGAAAAACCTTTTCAAAAGTGTCACCCCAGTCTGTGCCAAGGTAATTCATGACTCCAATCGACAATTATAGTCGATTAACACGGGAAAGAATTACTTAAAACCAATAACATCTGGGTGGAAGAACGTAGAAGAAACTTCACTGAGAAAATGAAACTTTTTGGGAGAAGAAAAATGGGTATACATCAGCTACTTACGTTTATATGTGATTCTCAGCTGGGCATAACCAAGTAATTGTAACGATTATTCTCTTGTTATTATTATTGACTTCATTATTCTATCATTATTATGTTTTATCCAAGTGCACCTACCTCCAGCAAAGTCGTCTGTGACGTGGACCAAAAGTCGATGAAGCCTACGCCCTTTTGACGAAGCACGTTACAGTGGTCCTTAAACATCGCACACGGACCTAGATCTATGCTTGTACATATTTGGTTCGAAGAAAAAAAATCAGAGTGATCGTAATTCATTTACGGAGCCAGTGGGCTGCTGTGAGTCTGTTTGTTCCTTCTGTGTGCCACAGTTGTCGCGTGGAAGCAATGTCAGTTCCCTTCTTTCCCCACAACCTATCTCTCTCTCTCTCCAGATAATGTGTAGCTGGAGATCGTCCAGCAGCTGATATATTTAGACCGAGGAATCTTTAAGAGCCGCGGTACAAACGAACGCCGACTCCAAAAAATGCTTAGGCCTTCTGGTTGCATTCCATTGGTCGCAAGACCCGACCAGACGCCCATATATCTTTCTTTTCTCCTCTTTTATCAGTATTTGAAGATCCTAACTACTACAACCTTCACCTCTTTCTCTGTTCCTATACTATTCCCGTACTAGGAAAAATTAGAAGTTATTCCAGGACTAATCAGCATCTCGAACAACTCAACAACGGAGCAGTAAAATCTAAATTAATCACGAATGCGGAACTCATCGCCCTTCAGAGTCCGCAGTACAGGAGTACAAATAAATTTTGTGACCGGTACATCCATCTGACTAGAAGAATACCATTCCTGCCTGATATTTCTGGAGACGTTGTAAACCACGCTAGCCTGTGTCCAGTAAAATAATAGTGGCGCTGCCAACATAGTTGCCGTATTGACTTGTCCCACCAAGAACGTTCCGTTACAATACGTCTGCCCCCTCAAATTACAAAGGTCAATGAAGAGAATTTTTTCTAAACGAAGTGTCTTTTTCTCGTAATTTTTAGGTTGCTACATCATAATAAAATAACCAAAAGACCCAGATCACCACAGTTTCATTTGTAGTTAACATTCAGTAATTTAAACACATTAACCTTTCCTTAACTGTTTAATGATATGGTATTTCGCATATTTCAACTGTTAATGTGTTTATTATATGGGATAGTATTGCAAAGGATCGATGTCGATCAAGGAAAATTGTCTAACAAGAAAGCCTTTGAAGTTTAAAGAGGAGACCGTTTTCCCGAATAATTTCGTGGATCTGAAAATAAGTTCAGCACCATTATGCATTAAATCGAACCTGTAATA
This sequence comes from Schistocerca americana, assembly GCF_021461395.2. NCBI lineage: Eukaryota > Metazoa > Arthropoda > Insecta > Orthoptera > Acrididae > Schistocerca > Schistocerca americana. The sequence continues at coordinate 43,822,242 of NC_060120.1, forward strand.
CTGCTTTATTCATCATCACCCGACTTAGAATACATCGACATGGAACAAGGTTCTCAACCGAACTCACTCCTCTGGAGTCCCCCCAGATACTGCCCTCGGCCAGATATTTTCTCTGGACAGAGATGTTACTCGTACTGGTGTCCCTACAGAATCCGTCGTGCCCCCCCCCCCCCCCCCCCCCCCCCCACTGCACCATCCCTGCCGCTCTCACCCACCAATGTGGAGCACTGGAGCCGGACCGAGCGAGGTGGTGCAGTGGGTAACACACTGGACACTGAACTCGAGTTCGGGAGGACGACGGATCAAAACCCGCGTTCGGCCATTCTGATTTAGGTTTTCCGTGATTTCCCTAAAGTGCTTCAGGCAAAAGGCAGGATGGTTCCTTTGACAGGGCACGGCTGATTTCCTCTCCTATCCCTCCGTAATCCGATGGGACCGATGACGTAGCTGTTTGGTCCCCTCCCCCAAATCAAGCAACCAACCAGTCACTGGGGTCGTGTGGTGGTCAGTAGCATCGTCGAGTAGGTGGGTCACGTGCAGACGTCCTTAACCAGCCATGTCGTGGCCGCTTGCAAAGCAGGACATGATTGGACCATTCCTCGTAGTGAACTGGCCCTCAACGTTCGTGTTTTGTAGGTGATACAGTGCTAAATGAGGCCGGCCGCACCGTGATTCACCTGGCGCAGGCGGCAATGGAGGCTGGGGCAACTGAGATGGCACATCGGTAGGAGGACCTGAAGCTGTCTCTTACATGGTGTGCGGTAGCCGTCGTTGTGGTTCCCTTGGGACTCTAATAGTATGTACTCCAGCTGCTGACAAATGTGAAGATTAGCAGCGTAATCGACGTTCGCAGTGTGTACAAGCTGTTGAGCTATCGGATCATTATCTGGCACACTATTGTAACTCCTGGTGTCCAGCATCAGGTAATTGTCTAGAAGTTTCACACAGATGTTCTCATGATCGAAGTCTCTCACGTCAAGTTTGGCTCCTCGGAGTTCGACATAGCCATCGGCGTGTCGAGGGGTAAATGACTACGTGTAAATGTTCCATTTCTTCCACATACGTATCATGTACAGCTGTGTGTTCACGCAAAATCCCCGCTGGTTGTTGGTGGTTTAATGAAACTGTCGTTGTTTTTCTGTTGAGCAAAATTACACATATTCGTCCCGTTTTAAAACTTTATGTGGGGCTGAGGAGGGTGACTGTGAAGTTGACCAGACCAAGTCGTCTCGGTCGTCTCGTAGTGTTACAAATTCAGTTACTCGGTGCCTTGTGCGTGAAATTTTTTGGCTTGGTATGCAAGGTAGGTGGTGGCACACACGTATGGTTGTTGCGGTTCTTCGTCTGCCGGACCAGTGCTGGTAAGTCTGCTGCTTCAAGTGACTGGGTCGGTAGGACGAACCCTGCCAGGAGTGAGTGATTCTCGGTACAGGATTTGTGCTAATAATTTCTATAGGCCTTCACTGAATGTCGTACGGACACCTAACACCGCCCATGGCAAGGCTTCCATCCACAGTCATCTACATCTACATTTATACTCCGCAAGCCACCCAACGGTGTGTGGCGGAGGGCACTTTACGTGCCACTGTCATTAACTCCCTTTCCTGTTCCAGTCGCGTATGGTTCGCGGGAAGAACGACTGCCGGAAAGCCTTCGTGCGCGCTCGAATCTCTCTAATTTTACATTCGTGATCTCCTCGGGAGGTATAAGTAAGGGGAAGCAATATATTCGATACCTCATCCAGAAACGCACCCTCTCGAAACCTGGACAGCAAGCTACACCGCGATGCAGAGCGCCTCTCTTGCAGAATCTGCCACTTCAGTTTGCTAAACATCTCCGTAACGCTATCACGCTTACTAAATAACCCTGTGACGAAACGCGCCGCTCTTCTTTGGATCTTCTCTATCTACTCTGTCAACCCGACCTGGTACGGATCCCACACTGATGAGCAATACTCAAGTATATGGGTCGAACGAGTGTTTTGTAAGCCACCTCCTTTGTTGAAGGACTACATTTACTGAGGACTCTCCCAATGAATCTCAACCTGGCACCCACCTTACCAACAATTAATTTGATATGATCATTCCACTTCAAATCGTTCCGCACGCATACTCCCAGATATTTTACAGAAGTAACTGCTACCAGTGTTTGTTCCGCTATCATACAATAAAGGATCCTTCTTTCTATGTATTCGCAATACATTACATTTGTCTACTTTAAGGGTCAGTTGCCAATGTCTGCGCCAAATGCCTATCCGCTGCAGATCTTCCTGCATTTCGCTGCAATTTTCTAATGCTGCAACTTCTCTGTATACTACAGCATCATTCGCGAAAAGCCGGATGTGAGTGTAGCCTTTAGAATTCTGTAGCACTGCTCCATTAGCCTGTTATTCAGAGTGTGGCATGCGGTTATACGATTACACGTAATGCCACAGAGGTTGCAGAGTGCCTCAAGCAGAAAGACTCGGATTGTCTTCCGTGGTCTATTATTATCGTTTCAGAGCAACTGAATCGTGCTAATGGGACTTCTTTCACCCCGTAGAGAAACTTTCAGTAAGTGATAGCAAATATCTCTAAACTTAGAATTCTGAAAGTGGGCTGACATGTTGTATGTGCACATGTCGAAAATGTGCTCTTGGTGTATTACAGTGTCCTAGCCGAGGTCGTAAATGACGACCAAGTTTGCTGCGCTGGCATTCCAAGAAAGCTTGTGTCCAGGCTCGACAGTCACATTTAATGTAGCCAAACGAGATGAACTATTGGCCTAATCCCTGGGTGCACCAGGATGAGTAATTGTTCGAAAACCATGCGGCACAAAAATGGGGGAGTTGGGGGGGGTGTCACTGGCCGATTTTTTTTTTTTCTAGATAATCGCTTAGTATTTGGACATTAGTCCCAGGAACTTTCCACCATTGTATGTGGAGACTGGTGAAATCACTGTCAAATAAGTCCATAATCGTCATGTTATGGTTCTGCTCTTCCGCTACATTGTCGTACTCTAGTTGTAGAGAAATAACGTTGACCTGTGACCAGCAGTAGGCAACTAGGCTGTCAGCACTTTGTACATGACGGACGTCTGTCGTGTATTCAGATCGAGAAGACGGAATCGATGACAGTGACTTTTGTACTGGGTATTGGGCGAGCCTAAGAGTCGCTTTTGTGAGGCAATCTTTCTAGTTTGGAAGCTTCTTGCATTTTGTCAGTCCACTCTAATTTTTGTTTCTTGCGTATTCGGCCCTGCGAGAACGTCAGTGAGGAGGGGAGGGGGCGTAGGCTTGTATTGCTGCCACCTGTAGCAGGAGAGACCGATAAAAATTTATGATATCTAGAAAGCGTCGTAGGTGTGATCATTTTGCAGAGGGGGCTGATCCCTGTGGCATTTGGTTCATGTCTGAGAAAAGTTATTTCAGTTTTCGGCAACTGTGATTTATCCTCGTTTATGACACACACGTGCCTTGAAGGGCAGCAAGAACTAGCTCACGATGCCGTTCGTGAATGTGCGGGGTGGCGGAGAACTAAAGTCAAATTTGAAAAGAACTCCAATAATGAACCGCTAACAAGTTTGAGCTGATTTCTTTAGTCCCTAAGGCATGGATATAAACTCAAGAAGTTTGAATGGTGTGGTTATAGCAGTCTTAGAGGTAACATACAGGCTCATAGGAATTGGACTAAGATTTTCTGCAGTCAGTGATGGTGGAAATAGGGTGCCCGCTGGAAAGAGTGTAAAGTCTTGAATATATCAATAACTGTCCAGTATCGTTCGAGCATTGCAAGCTCTGTATCACCGCCGAGTCTCACGGAAGTTCTACTGGGGAAACCCAAGGGATGTCTGAAGGGGGGACTGTCCTTGATTGCAGTAGTTCATCAGCCAGCACATTTGTGGCCCAGATATGTGCCGGCGCCATCCTGCGTGCTTTGTAGCGGAGTTGGGATGGGGGTCATCAGACTTTGGCGCCCCATACCATTACGGTTAGCACATAGTTTAAGGTTCAGTTGCAGCTGGCTTAGTGGGGGTACGCTCACTCGATGCACTGAGACACAAGGCATTGCGTGCCATACTGACCTGTGTTACATGCGGTGTACTGGGGGTCATTGACTGTGTATGTGTAGGTCGTAATAGCGGTGAGGCGTGGTCGACCAGAGTGGACATGACGGAAATAGTGCCGACTTTGGCTGCGTAATGCGCACGCTAAAGGATCTCGTATTGCTCGCACACGAGCGTCGGTGCGAAGGATACATCGTATACGCACTGATGTAGCATTGCCCTTTCGGCTCGGAGTGCATCTGATGCTCTGTGAGCATCCAGTTAAAGCTGGTCTGTGATCATTACATTTTCCATTGTCGTAATGCACTTCTTTAGTATCTTAGAGTATGCGTTATTGTTCTGCTGATGCCCAGCGGGGCATGCGGTAGTTTCCGATGGACGTCAAGGCTTCGGGGCGAAGTGCCCCAGGATGAGACTTCTGACGTCATGGTGTAGTAGCGCTGCATTTCTTAAATCCGGATGAATGTGAAAGCGACGTAGGTAGTGGATTCCTGCCACTGGTTCACTCATATCTGTAACGAAGAAGGTCCATGGAAACTATTGATCCAAGCTTAGTTTCAAGCTACAGTCTGTGGTTCCATGCATGGTGATTTGCGAATCATTTGCGCCACGGGTGTTGTGCCAGCTAGTGTTGCATTTGTGTTCTTCAGTACTGTACTGATGCCTGACCCCGTATTAACGAAGAAGCATTTATGGGTGCTTCAATCAGATACATCAAGTATTAGAACCGACGGTGGAGGTGGCTCTGCCTCCATGAACAGTCATGGCAAGTTGTAGCTGCAGCAGAAGTTTGACAATTCATAGAGTTTATAATGTATCATCTGGAATGAAGTTCGCATCGAATAGGGTGCATAGCCAGCGCCATAGCTGGGATGGCATCTTGTCGGCGAGTTGTTCATCGTAGATTGCCTGTTTCATTTTTTTGTTCTGGGAAGCATGACACGTGTTGGAGCAAGGCGGATATTACTGCTTCACATCTGTTTTGTTCGAATGACGTGAGGGTGACGTTGACGATGATGTCAGCATGTTCTTCTACGTGGCAAATTAATGTCACAAATCAAGAGTTGTCGTTCAAAATTCTCAGTGAAGTAAACACGCAATCGACTCTTATGAACCAAAGCGCCGACTTTTCTGGCCACAACGGCGATAGCTTGGGTTCTGTGCCGTGATTCTAACTCAAATTTGACCTAGCTGTGTTTGCAATGATGCTGTCGTGCAAAACCAACAAAGTATCGTGGAGAACACATAGTTCGGTTGTGAAACCGGTAACTGCATCCGCGTATTGTGCGGCTTGTAGCACTCCATCATACATGACGATGCAGTTCGCGCAGAAGTCACGTTACTGTTCGTATTTAGTCCGATCTATGCTGCTGAATTTTGAACTGATGCACTTGAGCCGAATTTTGTACGACGTTCAACAGTAGATTATTCTATGGCCGCCATTTTGTGGGATGCCGGAGCATGCGTCGTCTTGAGAAGCAACACCCGCACTAGTATTTAGTTCGTATTTGAACACTGGTTGATAGTTATTACACTGACTACATTGATGATGCACATCACTCATATTAATCCTTGAGGCGCCGTCTCAAGGGGTTGGTAATGTAGCGTAACCGATGCAGGATGGCAGCACTGTTGCTACGTACGCGGTGGCCGAGCGGTTCTAGACCCTCCAGTCCGGAACCGCGCTGCTGCTACGGTCGCAGGTTCGAATCCTCCCTCGGGCATGGATGTGTGTGATGTCCTTAGGCTTAAGTAGTTCTAAGTCTAGGGGACTGATGACCTCAGATGTTGAGTCCCATAGTGCTCAGAGCCATTTGTTGCTGCGCATTGTTATGATACCGAAGGAAACGTCTCCCCGTCGTGTTACGTGGTTGTCGTGGGTCACCAAAGCTACAGTCTTCCTGATCAGTGTGATAGCCTTCCCTATTAGACACAGGGATCGTACCAATAACGGAGACGACACATTGAGTGACGATATTGCTTTATTGCTAATCGCCGGTCGTACAAGGCATCAACACGATATAAAGTTCTCAACCAAACTCACTTCTTTGGAGTCTGTCCAGATATTTCACTTAGCCGTGTGTGTTCTCCGGTCAGAGGCATTACTCGTACTGTTGTCCGCAAAGGCCTAATAAACCAGTTTGTGAAAACCTTACCCAAAGGTGAAAACTTTTTCATGTATTTAAAACAAAGCTTGTTTGTTTGAGCTGATATTCTAAAAACGTTATTCGAATCCAGCCTTGAATTAGTAATAACTGTGAGTGAGAGGGAAGCTTAGTTATCAAGTAAGAAGGTTATGCCTAAGTCCTTAGGCAAAATTTTTTCCATTGCAAATTTGGGTTTGAGGAACCAAGTGGACCCTTTCATCAGTACATCTGAGAAATGGAAAGTCGACGTACAGGGTCCGCTATAATACAACTTTATACTTCACACAATAATACAATATTTATGTACAAAACATATTGGTAGACAACTGTTGCACATTCATGGGAGAAAATTCTGCTTAAGGGAAAGAGAGAAAGGAAAGATAAGCCACAGGGCTCGTAATTCATATGCATTAAAGAATTTTTCACTTTGACACTTCATTGTTACGAAACTGTACATGAGAGGAAAAAACTGAGATCAGATGCATATTCAGTGTGCAAACAGACTTTAGGGAAAGTTATTACTTAAGAAAAAAGAATAAAAATGTTTTTTTAGAGATCTGTATCACTGCTCCATTGACAGCAATAGCAATAGTAATATCGACTGTCTCCCAGTCTGGTTCTGTCGTATTTATACTATTTACACGTCACTGATCCCTAATTTCGGAGAATTCTCAGCTGGTGTCGAAAATGTATCTGTACCCCTTTTCGGGCGTACTTCTCCGCTGAAAAAGAAGGGTGGTCGCCGGGAATTGAATCCGAAAACGCCTGCCCCCGCTTTCCGCTGCTCAAGGTAGAACTCCCAGCTTCTTCCTGGGTGCTGATTGCTGTCATCTCTCGCCATAGTCCGCACTTGCCCCCCACACTTGCAGCCACCAAGACCAAGCTAAATCCGATCGCCCGAGCTCCCTACATACATATCTCATCACAACTTTTTCCTTCTTAATACTGATTGCTTGTCTCACCAGAATCCATACACCATCTGATCAGAAGTATCAGGTCACCCCTATGCATTGTGAATCTGAATACTAGACATCACGAAAGGTGAACCAACCAGTGTAAATAGAGATGGAGAGTACTGTGTTGTCACCAGAGAAGCAGTAACAGGAGAATGGTTGGTCAGGAGAGTCCAGTGGACTGATCATTGGATGTCACCTGAGTAACGGATCCATCAGGAACATTTCAACCCTTCCAATACTGTCCCAGCTGACAGCTGCTGATGTGGTTATGAAGTTCAAATGCAAAGGAACAGTCATAGCTAAAGTAATACCAGCCAGACCTCATTAGCAGAATGTCAAGATACTGTCACTTAAATGCAGTACTGAAGAATGTGATACCAAAAATATCACAATTAGAGAAGGTGGTCACCTCAACTTGAAAAGTGCAAGTATTAGTATATGTTGCCTACATGCCAAGGAAAATGATGTCATTAGTGAGCTTGAATGCAGGGCATCAAGATGGCAAGGAGTATAAAACTTAAAGATAGACGATGGAAAGAAATTTAAAAATTAAAGTTGTCAGATGATGGGAGATTTAAAAATGGAAGATGACAAGTGGGCGTTACATTTAAGAAATTTGAGATGGCACTGGGGACAAAATATGTTTTCAATCAATTACAGTGTTCAAAAATCCCTTATAGCGGTAGCGGGAATAATTTTTACAGCCAATCACAGTAGACCGTTTTTTTTCATTATACAGGGTGTGTCAAAAAAATGTATACACACTTTGAAGCGTCATAGAAAATTTATTTCCCGTTCTACAATGTTAAAGTTCTGGAAATGGAAAGCTTAAAGTCCAATTGGAAAAATAAATGTACTTTGCAAATGTGATTAATGTTCAAACTGGTGGCCTTTAGCATCAATACATTTCTGAGTACGAGTCACCACTGATTCCATACATCGTACCAAAGTGTCCAATGAGATTTCTGTGCACACTGCCTGAATCTCATTCCAAAGTGTGTTCAGGTTACGTGGTTTACATTTGTACACCTCATCTTTTACTGTGCCCCATAAGAAGAAATCCAGCGGCGTGAGGTCTGGAGAGCATGCAGGAAACTCGATTGGTCCCCTGCGACCTATCCACTGGCCTGGCACATTGTGATCCAGGTATGCTTGTATGCCCCTATGATAGTGCAGCAGGGCGCCATCTTGTTGGAAATGAAACTCACCATTACCATTACCGTATAATGCACGAATGGCAGGGAATATGGAGTCAGCAAGCATTGTTAGGTACGGTTCTCCAGTAACAGTACCTTCAAAGTGGAAAGGCCCACTGAGTCCCCTTGCACACAAACCACACCACACATTTACACCAGGCAAATTCACAGCCTTTTCAACTGTAATGTGAGGATTATCTTCAGCCCAGTACACACAATTATGCCTATTGACAGTTCCATTGAGTTTGAATTGGGCTTCATCTGACCAAATTATGCTATCCATAAATCCCGGTTCACGTCTCACCATCTCCTGAACCCATTCACAAAATTCTAACCTTCGATCTGGATCGTCGTCACTTAGCTGTTGCACCAGCCTTGGAATGTACACACGAAACTTGCCTTTCTTCAGAATGCGTAGCACACTACTAGCACTTACATTACTCTCACGTGCCGCTTGCCTTGAAGATTTTTGAGGCGAACGCTGAAACAGTTCCAAGACCGGAGTTGTGGAATCATCACTTGTAGCTGTACGAGGTCGCCCAGATCCACCTTTATGCATATCACACACTGTTCCATGAATTTCGAATTTGTCTCGTAGACATGTAATTGTTAACCTTGAAGGTGGTTCTGTACCATACTCACTTCTCCACTGTCTTCAAACCGCAGCTACATTCTCAAACTTCCAGTACCACTTAATTATCTGCTTCCTCGCTTCGAAGCTCAAACGCACGTCCGCCATGTTGCAGTTACTTCTTTGCCACTGCTGCCACCTGTTGAAGAAACATAACATTATTTTCTCACAGATATTTAACCTTGTAGAACGGGAAATAAATTGTCTATGACAGTTCGAAGTGTGTACACATTTTTTGACGCACCCTGTATTCATTCACACTGCAGAATTTTCACGTCAAAAATGTTCAAAAGTATCTGTACACTCTGAATTTCTTGCACTGTGTTCAAAAATGTTTATACAAATGTTATGTAAACAGTTTAACGTGTTTTCAGAGTATTTTATGGACGGTTCAGAAATATATGAACGCTCAAATTCTTTTGCACCATATTCAAAAGCGTTTATCGAAAAAATTACACAAAGTGCGTAACTTGGGTGTATTTTTGTTCATAATTATCTAAAAACTCCGAATGTTTTGCGCCATGTTCCGAAGTATTTATCAGAAAAGTTACGTAAAGGCTTTAAATTGCAGTATTTCAAAATAATTTAGAAGGCGCTCAAAAGTAATCGCTCGGAATTTTTTGCGCCATATTCAAAAGTATTTATAAAAAAAGACATAAAGGTTGTAACTTGCAGTATTTAAAATACTTTACAAAGTGCTCAGAAGTATCTGAATTCTCTGATTTTCTTGCGCCACATTCAAAAGTTCTTTAAAGCGTGCTCAAAACAATCGTAGCACTCTGAATTGTTTGCGCCATATTCCAAAGTATTTACCAAAAATTTGGTGAAATAGCACTTGAGTATGTGCAAAGTTTGATTTCTGTACTACAGATGGTTTAAGGCACGCCAGAGCCAAAAACTTACTTATTTTGAGCATTTAAATTGTTCTGTGATGATTGTCAAGTGTCACAATCACGCTGGCAGGTAGTGGTAAGACTGAGCGCTTGCTGACCAAGTGTTTTGCCTCTTAGGACAGCTCTTGTCTTGCTGATATCCAATGCATTTGACTCTCATCTCGGTATAATATAATATGCATGCCACATTGAAAACACGCATGGCCACTATTTCCCATCTAACTTGTAGCTCGAAGTGCTATGGATGATGAGAATTACCTAAGTAAACAGCGCTATTCCTACATCAAAAACTCGTCTCTCACCACCCATCCAATATTCGCAATTTTAAACATATTTCGGGAATTGAACTTACAGTGGAAAACAACAGGCAGAGGTTGACTACAAAATTTTCGCTGAATGTAGTTTTCAGTGCTATGCTAATGTGTTACACTTTATGCATACAGACACTATTAAATGTGTATGTCTTTTGACTGAAAACGTTTTGGAAAATGATCTCTTGTACCTACCTTGCAGATTTTAGATGTATGAAACCAAACTCAGAAATGTTTTTGCGTAAAACGTGAACTGTAGTAACACTGGTCCAATTGTACCACACCTTTAAAAAAAGATTCAAAATTTTTGTTCTAGCGTCGCTATTAATAAATTGTAAAATATAATTCGGCGTAGAAACAGGTGGATTAAGTCACCGAGTCATGATACCTCGATTTTGTTCTAGGTACTTCAAGAGAACGGGGCCTTGTGATGGTTATAGCGTATTTTCAAAATTATCTGAGATCTGTCTTGCTGAAGCACAATTTCATACTCCACGTGCTATCCATCATGCAAGGTAGGTGGTGTAACCTACATATTGCATGAAACTGTATATGATCTGTGACGAATTTTAGTTGTCACCATAATCATATAAAACACTTTTGTTTTATGTCTTATATAAGAACGACTATAAAACATGTAATCCATAAACAGTGAAAAACTGATTTGGTTTTAGACAATGTACTTAACAAATTAAAAGTATGCATTTGCCGAAGATGAGTTTTTCTTCAACTGCTGTTCTGCAAAAAATTAAAAGGCAAAAATTGTAATTTTCTTTTCTGCATTTTCACATAATACATCACATTTACTGTCTTTTACATTTTTATGCGTACACTAAATTTACAATTAACTTTATCTTGCGGCACAAATCGTTTGCCATCTGATGCTGTCACATTCTTATTAATCAACACTTTTTAAAAGATCATCTATTGCAAATAGTAGGTTGTAACACGAACACACTTTCTTCTCCTAACCTCCCACCTTCTGTGACCAATGTCTTGTAATATTGTTGCTCTAATTTGGTCCAAATTTTCAATTCTCCTCTGAAATCGAGTGTGATCAGTTGTCACCTGTTCCCAAGATCCAATGTTCGCTGTTCGAAAAGCGAAATTCCATATAATAATAATGTGAACTGTTTCCAAATCTTCTGAACATGTTAAATGCCTGTTTGTGGATGTCTTTCAGTTGGAACATCCCATTTCGAAATTGAGACTTTATTAATTTTGACAGCCGTCGTAAATTTCAAGCAGGAATCGATGCTCCTCGAATTTCTTCTTCAGCACATTGTGTTTCATTAGCAAGTGAATTATTGCCTACAGTTGTCAAAGTTAACAGGAAAACTAATCCTCCTACCAATTCCATTGGGTCATTCCAGTGCGTATAGTTGATATCTGCTAGCAATTCTTTCAGCGGCACCTTCCAATCATGAACGTCATCTTCGTCGTTTTAATCACTCTCTTCTTTTTTTCATCGTCTTTCTCGTCATAATGATTTTCTTCTCCTCCAAAATCTCCAGCTCCTGCTTTCAATAAATAAGTTATTTTCTTTGACTTAAACGTTTCAGGCTTTTTGTCTTGGTCAGTCTTCTTCTTTTGGAATAAATGTCCTTCCTGAATTAGTCTCTGCTCAAATAGGTCTGTTGGGAAGTTGACGTAAATGTTTCTTGAACTGCATCTTCTCCTTTCACAAAACCTGTCAAATATGTTGTAGTCAATATTAGGCACAGCTGGGTTAGGGTCTGAAATTGCCGTGTCTCCCATGACGGTATGTTTGGCATCATCTCTCAATAATGATACACCAATTTTATCTCATGCAGACTTAACGATATGTGTACAGCTATAGCCACTGCTGGAATATACTTGGCTGTAGAAGAGATATTTTTAGTTGTGAGCATTAGTATCCCTGAGAAATTTGTATAACCCTTTTTAAGAGGTTTAGTCTTAAATGAAAGATTATATAATCATATCACCAAAAGTAGTTTTATTGTGAATGATTAAATGGCCTCCAGTGAATGATTAAATAGTCTTCAGTGATCACAAGTCATCAACACTTTCGACATCAGATCAAATCTGTTGTCATATACAGTGTCACGGACTTTGTCTGTTGCTGAAACAAGAGATGATGCTGCCACTTTACCCCTTGACTCTACTACAGTTTTCTTTCGTGACTCTCCTTCATCATTATGATCATCATCATCATCATCACTGCCATCGCCATCTCATACACTGTATTCATCTTCTTCTTCTTCGTCTCCTCCAATTTCTCTGCCTTCTGCTTTGTTGTACTCTTTGGCTACATCTCCTTTCCAGAACAGAGCTAGCTTCACCCTTACAGCAACGCCAATTTACTGTGGATATTTTCTCAAGATTTCAACACCTGACATTTAGGACTAATTTTTCTTCGAACGGAACTGAGAGACATTATGACAGCAACAATGGACAATCAGCGTTTGAACCAACTGCATGCAAATATCTCAATTTGCGCCACTGCTCTCATGGGTAAATTTTTAAATGATTAAACAGTTAAAAGTTACCCATTACCTGTTAAATGGTGCCTGTTACCCAATGGTTAAATGGTTAAACAGTTAAGCAGTACTGTTACCCATGAAATTGTAGTCATTACCTCTCAAATGGTTCCTGTTATCTGGTAAATGGTACCAGTAACCTTACAGTATCTATTTCCCATTAAATGGTTCCTATTACCTGTAAAACAGTACCTGTAACCCAGTGTGCAGTACCCATTATCTGGTAAGCCACACCTGCCAGCTGTTAAATGCTAGCTGTTACTCATTTACGAGTTAAATGATTCTGTTGCCCATTAAATGGTACCTTTCACCTATTTTCCATTAAATGGTATCTATATCTTTAATCAGTACCCTATTGAACAGTATCCTTTACGAGTTACCCACTTACCTACTTACCCATGGCCTCTTTACACTGTTACAGTGTGAGACCTAGTGCCCCCAAATCATAAATTACTACTTTGAATGATAATATAAACGGTGTAATATACTACATGAATCTACAATTGCACTTGATCTAAATTTTTCTATTGATAAAGATTCACCGGATACTGTCATTCATTCTGTCAGGTTGGGCCACTTACGTTCATTTTAAAGGAAAACATTGAAAAATCTCGGAAACTACACATCGTATCAAACGAAGTTAGAGTTCAAATTTGTTTGTTTCAGAGAGGAACATCCAACGATCCCACACTCGACCCGCCACCCCACCCCGTGTGTGGGTGGTGGGGTGCAACTGCCAACTTTGAAATCCTCAATGGGAACAATCGATTTTTACTTCAGACCTCCATTCTACAGCAATATCTACATATGTATTGCCTGAAACGTTTTCTTCGTTTCACCCACAGACGGTACTGTAATCGGAGGAATAGAAATGGGTACACAATTGTAATATACGACATGCTACTCAATGGCCCATGAATATCCAACGGCGTGGGACCCTACTTCCGTGCTGCGAGGGAAGGGCAGGCCAGTATTTCGTAACTTTTAATTGGAAACCCCATTTGCAACGTCGTATTTCTCCGACGTATGAACAGGGGACTACTCGACGCGCCACAGTGGCCATGCACCGAACTACGACCTATCATAACAGACAGTACACTGCGACTGGGGCTCACGTTACGGCGGCGCGGTTCTTTCCGTCCCTTTACAACGAACCTGCACCTACCTGTGAACATTGTCTCAGCAGATCATCAGTAGGAAAGCTGAGTGAAACCTACTGTACTTCGACGTGAACCAGGCTGCAATTTAAGTCACTATTCTACGTTTCGGGAGAAAGTTTTCACACGAAATGAAAGGTTGGAAATTTTGTCCTCAATTAATATATTCTGAAACTTAGGTGAACAAGTATCACTGCCAAGCCCGTGCTAGCCTTATCACAGTCACTCACAATCCCTTTCACTCACGTTAGCAAGTTTATGGAGTTGCATTTCCCGAAAACGTAATAGCTACAAAAATACTGATTGTTTTTGATTGAGAATGCTCGCCAAATATTAAGTCTGTCGGTACCAAATGCAGTCACAGTTTTTAGCCACCGAACTGCTCAATGCGCCACGCGGAATATAATATATCTTTTCTCATCTCAAAATTCACTCAAAAATTCAGAAATTTCTACACACCCATGAAAATATTTCTGCCGTCACTTTACAACACTTTTGATGTATGAAACACTGCTAGATCCGGCAACTTATCATTTCCATCGGAACTACTACTGCACACGTCCGATCTGTTTCATGGCTAGGCTTCGACTCCTCTCTAAAATACTCTAAGTCTTCTCTACCAGCAGAGAAAGGCGCGCGAAGAATATTGCTTTACCATTGGTCAGTTTACTCAATAGCCAATAGCAAAACAACATTCTCCCGCGTCAATCCGCGCTTTTCATCAATAACCAATCGCAAAATAGTAAACCTAACGTCTGCACTTTTTACCGACGTAATTATCTAATATGCTGAAGTTTTGCTTATGCATAAAGTTATTTACTATTGTTACTTATACCTGAATTAACGTTCCCTTTACCATAAACTTACTTTACAAATCTTTTCTACAAAAATCCCCTTTGTCCATATCCATACTTCTTCGAAATGTTCCCACACTAAATCCTGCCACATAACTCGTTAAACAATTATCTTCAATTTAACCTTAAACCACATTCACGCATCATTCATACTGCTAAAACACATTTATAACATTTTACATACACAAAAGGACATAATAACACTTTATGAAAATACTAGAACAGTTTATGAAAAACATTCTATTACTTTAGAGCACTCTAGTGGGCACAATCGAAACTAACTCAGACCACTATCCAATACTGTCCTCTATCGGCTGATACATAAACTACGTGCGCGTCCAGTCTCGCGTCACCATCTGTCACTATCCAGCTCTGAGACATATCTCCCACCTAACCGCCTCCAAGGCAGGATCGGTATACGGCGCTAAGCCTCAACGTGTCGTGCAGACGTAGAACAGGTAACGGCTCTAAACATTACAACACTTGCGCAATGTTTATTGCCTGCACACCTACCTATCATCTGGAAAACAGACGAGTAAATGGAGATAAATGTTCCAGCCAAAGAAGCAGAAATTGAAATGATCCTGATTTACGGAGAATATAGGAGAAATGTTGACGCTGCTGTTGCCTTGTAAGCCGAGCTTTTTCTAGAGAACGCTCTCATTCGTTCTTTTATAAGACTATGAACGCCTTTATTTCTGATGGCAACGTACAGACCGGCAAAAGGAAACGAAGGCAACGTTTTACAGAAGAAAGTTATGAAATAGGTGTATTAGCAGTATTGCACCATGTCCCACGGTTAGGCAACCAGCAATTACACCGTGATTCAAGTATGTCCGTAGGTACTTTTATCACAATATTGCATCGTCATAAGTATCATCCGCACCGCTTGTCGCCGCTTCAAGAACTTCACTGGCCGATTTCCATAAGCGGTTAGTGTTTTGTGAGTAGGCACGTCAGGAAATGCAAACGATCCCTACGTTCTTTGCCGAGGTACTATTTTCCGATGGGTTTACATTCAAAAACCATGGAAGTGTTAATTGGGATAACATGCATTACTGGAGTGCAGACAATCCCCACTCGTTACGGCAAGTTGACCATCAACGTCATCGGTCAGGTAACGTTTGGCGTGGCAGCATGG
The DNA here is from genome assembly GCF_021461395.2 of Schistocerca americana. NCBI lineage: Eukaryota > Metazoa > Arthropoda > Insecta > Orthoptera > Acrididae > Schistocerca > Schistocerca americana. Next base: position 43,838,094 of record NC_060120.1, read on the forward strand.
GGAACAAACTCATTGGTCCGTATGTTATCGACGGAATGTTAAATGGACACAAATATAGAACGGTTTTGGAACAGGAACTACCGGCACCACTGCAGGATATTGCTCTGAACGTTCGACAACGTATGTGGTTTCAGCACGACATTTACCCAGCGCATTACGCCGTTGAAGCACGGGAGATAATAGACCATGTTTACATTGGTCGGGCCGGCCGCAGTGGCCGAGCGGTTCTAGGCGCTTCAGTCTGGAACCGCGCGACCGCTACGGCCGCAGGTTCGAATCCTGCCTCGAGCATGGATGTGTGTGATGTCCTTAGGTTAGTTAGGTTTAAGTAGTTCTAAGTTCTAGGGGACTGATGACCCCAGATGTTAAGTCCCATAGTGCTTAGAGCCATTTGAACCATTTTTACATTGGTCGGTGGATTGGCCCTAGTAATTATCCCACTAGGCCGCCAGATTTTTTTCTGTGGTGATATGCAAAATATAAAGTGTATCAGCAAATGGCAACAGGCCATGAAGAATTGGTCGACCACATCAGAAACGCCTATGCTGACATTCCCGCAGATATGCATCTGTGCTATGTACGGTCATTTGAAAAGTTGGTCACTAAGTGTATTGAAATTGGCGGTACTATGTTTGAACACTTTCCAATTTGAAAAGTAAGGTACCGTTCGCCTCGAGTAACACCCACAGTGGCGCGTCTGGTAGTCCCCTGTTCGATATGTCAGTGGAATACAACTTTGCGAACGGAGTTTCCAATTAGAATGTATGAAATACTGGCCTGTCCTAACCTCGCAGCATGGAGGTGGAGTCCCAAGTGCCATTGGATATTCAAGGGCCATTGAGTAGCATGTCGTAAATTACGATTGTTTCTACTCCTCCAATTACAGTGCCATCTGTGGCGAAACGAAGAAATTGCTTCAGACAAAACGTACGTACATTTTGCCGTAGAATCTTAATCTGCAATGGAAAACGGGTGGTTCCCATCGAAGGTTTCAAAGTTGCCCCAACACTTATGCACGGGACGGAGTGGGGTTGGGGGTCGAGTGTGGTATCATTGGATCTCCCCGTCGGAGATAAAAAAATTGGAAATATAACCTGTTTTGATCCGAAGCATAGTTCTACAGAAATTTCAATGTCTTCAGTTAAAGTGAACATATATGGAGTGATGACTGACGCCATAACCTGTGGCAATCTGATGGAAGAGTCTGGGTTTGGCGAATGCCTGGAATACGTTACCTGCCATTATGTGTAGAACCAACAGTGATGTATGGGGGAGAGGATGTTATGATATGGAGGTGATTATGTGGTTACGTTGTGGTCCCCCTTAGCGGATAATAAATCGTTAAATGCTGCAGGATACGAACACATCTTACAGCATTGAGTACTGCTCCATTAGAGGAACATTTCGGATGTGATAATTGTATCGAAGTGTCAGTGCGCCCTGTCATAAGGCAGCATCTGTGCGACAATGGTTTGTGGTGGACAATAACGTTCTTGATACGGACTGGCCTGTACCCAATGGAACATCTTTGCGTTGGGGTAGAGCGTGGGTTTTGCTACGGACCCCAGCGTCCAACATCATTACCTTCTCTGGTTTCGGTCTCTGACGAAATTTGACTGCCATTCCTCCACCGACTTTCAGACAACTCATTGAAAGCATGCACAGCACTAGTCAAGTAGCCACAAAGGTGATTGGTGGATACACCTCATATTAATTTTCACTTTTAGGTGTCGAGATACTTTAGATCAGATAGTGTACAACTTGCCATCACATAGAGACATCATTAGCCATATCGAAGAGTGCAGTAGCGCCTATTTAGAATATGTTTATCGTGAATATTAAGCTGTGTGAAAGATATTCTCCTAAAGGATGCGAATTTGACGAAAGCTTAAGAACAAGCTCATGTCACCCTGTACAAGTGGAAACTAAACAAAAGAAAAAAAATCAAATGGGGAAATGCAAATTGCATATGAAACACCTACATCTACATCTAAGTGATTACTCTGCTATTCACAATGAAGTGCCTGGCAGAGGGTTCAATGAACCACCTTCAACCTGTCTCTCTACCGTTCCACTCTCGAACGCCAAGCGGGGAAAACGAGAACTTAAATTTTTATGTGCGAGCCCTGATTTATTTTATAGTGATGATGGTTTCTTCCTGTGTAGATGAGTGCCAACAGAATGTTTTCGCAATCAGAGTAGAAAACTGGTGGTTGAAATTTCATGAGAAGCTCCAGTCTCAACGAAAAACGCCTTTGTTTTAATGATTGCCACTCCAATTCACGTATCATGTCTATGGTACTATCTCCCCTATTTCGCGATAATGCAAAACGAGCTGCCCTTCTTTGAACTTTTTCGATGTCATCCGTCAGTCCCACCTGATGCGGATCCCACACCGCACAGCAAAACATTGTAATAAGTGATAAAACTAAGTTGTAGACATATGAGTCGGTATCTAATTAGCAGTGCCCCGCGGGGTAGCCGGGCGGTCTGGGGCGTCCTGTCACGGTTCGCGCGGCTCGCCCCGTCGGGGGTTCGAGTCCTCCCTCGGGCATGTGTGTGTGTGTTGTCCTTAGTGTAAGTTAGTTTAAGTTAGATTAAGTAGTGCGTAAGCTTAGGTACCGATGTACTGAGCAGTTTGGTCCCATAAGATCTTACCACAAATTTCCATTTTCTAATAAGCAGTCAGTCGTACGGTTATTCCAAGACGAAACGAAGTCAACAATAGAGGTTTGTTCGGAACCACGTCCAAGAAAATGCTTATTTATTAGTGTAACTGGGAGTATCGTGATCTGCACTTTAGGAAATCAGAGTATAATAGTGTTGAATGCCTTACAAAAGTCATCGATAAAATCGGGGAAAACAACGGAAAACGTCCCATCGTTCTTCATCATGGTGATGCACATCAAACAATTCACCATTCGATGGTGGAAGCCTCGAATTAATGTCTTTTGTCTTCAGTCAGGAATCCTTTTTGTTCCCTTTACCAAACAAAAAATGCAAGATCAGCGATTTTCACCACCTCAAGAAGCACTTGAACCTTCCAGGAGTTTATTTTTGAGGTAAGAAAATCAGAGTGGAAAAAAAAATTCCGAAATGAGCTCGAACGCATCCAAAAATGTATGTATTTTGCAGCTTTAGAGACAGGAAGCGATAATGAAAGGTCCCCTTAGAAAAATTTATGGATGACTGTGCTGATAAACCCCTCACGTTAGTTGATTTTCAAACAGCTGAGCAAAACTGAACGCATTCCGACATTTCTCTTTTTACTTATTCTGATCATCACTAAACTGACACACAATATTTTTAGGGCAACGCAGTCTGACTTTCAATAATCCCTACAAAAGAATGGCCCCGACTAACAATAACCTACACCTTTCATGAATCACTTACCACACAAAAATCTTCATTACTCGAGCTACTGCAATACAGCGAGCACCAATACTGCCAGCTAAACAAAAGATTCTAACTACTGAAGTCACTAACTACTGGAAGGCATAGTTAGTGAATGAAAGATTTTGATAAAGAACAATGTATTTACCTTAATAGTGTTCCAAAGTCATTATATATATATATATATATACACACTCCTGGAAATGGAAAAAAGAACACATTGACACTGGTGTGTCAGACCCACCATACTTGCTCCGGACACTGCGAGAGGGCTGTACAAGCAATGATCACACGCATGGCACAGCGGACACACCAGGAACCGCGGTGTTGGCCGTCGAATGGCGCTAACTGCGCAGCATTTGTGCACCGCCGCCGTCAGTGTCAGCCAGTTTGCCGTGGCATACGGAGCACCATCGCAGTCTTTAACACTGGTAGCATGCCGCGACAGTGTGGACGTGAACCGTATGTGCAGTTGACGGACTTTGAGCGAGGGCGTATAGTGGGCATGCGGGAGGCCGGGTGGACGTACCGCCGAATTGCTCAACACGTGGGGCGTGAAGTCTCCACAGTACATCGATGTTGTCGCCAGTGGTCGGCGGAAGGTGCACGTGCCCGTCGACCTGGGACCGGACCGCAGCGACGCACGGATGCACGCCAAGACCGTAGGATCCTACGCAGTGCCGTAGGGGACCGCACCGCCACTTCCCAGCAAATTAGGGACACTGTTGCTCCTGGGGTATCGGCGAGGACCATTCGCAACCGTCTCCATGAAGCTGGGCTACGGTCCCGCACACTGTTAGGCTGTCTTCCGCTCACGCCCCAACATCGTGCAGCCCGCCTCCAGTGGTGTCGCGACAGGCGTGAATGGAGGGACGAATGGAGACGTGTCGTCTTCAGCGATGAGAGTCGCTTCTGCCTTGGTGCCAATGATGGTCGTATGCGTGTTTGGCGCCGTGCAGGTGAGCGCCACAATCAGGACTGCATACGACCGAGGCACACAGGGCCAACACCCGGCATCATGGTGTGGGGAGCGATCTCCTACACTGGCCGTACACCACTGGTGATCGTCGAGGGGACACTGAATAGTGCACGGTACATCCAAACCGTCATCGAACCCATCGTTCTACCATTCCTAGACCGGCAAGGGAACTTGCTGTTCCAACAGGACAATGCACGTCCGCATGTATCCCGTGCCACCCAACGTGCTCTAGAAGGTGTAAGTCAACTACCCTGGCCAGCAAGATCTCCGGATCTGTCCCCCATTGAGCATGTTTGGGACTGGATGAAGCGTCGTCTCACGCGGTCTGCACGTCCAGCACGAACGCTGGTCCAACTGAGGCGCCAGGTGGAAATGGCATGGCAAGCCGTTCCACAGGACTACATCCAGCATCTCTACGATCGTCTCCATGGGAGAATAGCAGCCTGCATTGCTGCGAAAGGTGGATATACACTGTACTAGTGCCGACTTTGTGCATGCTCTGTTGCCTGTGTCTATGTGCCTGTGGTTCTGTCAGTGTGATCATGTGATGTATCTGACCCCAGGAATGTGTCAATAAAGTTTCCCCTTCCTGGGACAATGAATTCACGGTGTTCTTATTTCAATTTCCAGGAGTGTGTATATATAATCAGTTCATGACATCCAGTATTACGAATTTACTGTCTCTGATGGACATACGTCCGGATCATCCGCTCTCAAAACTCCGCCATCTCTCTCCCCACATCCACCACTGCTGGCGGCTCACCTCCAACTGTGCAGCGCTACGCGCTGTTCGTGTCCAACTGCCCAACACTACAATAGCGACTATTCCAGCAGTGCAAACTAGCCACAGACTTCACACAGCACAGTCAGTGATTTTCATATAGAGCGCTACGTAGCGTTACCAACATAAAAACCTAAACAGCCTACCTGCAATGAGTACTTAAGAAAGTTTTCCATTCATTGTTTTTGTAAGAAATTAAAGGGTGGCCCTCCAAGAAGACCGCAACTGGGCTGGCTCATTTTCTCTCGCAATTGCGTGCGACACGCGTGGAACGGTAAGCAGCCTTCTGGTCGGCGAACAGAAGCCGTGGAGCGGCCTCCAGTGCCCGCCCCTTGTGTCGCAGGGCACAATACGCCCGCCCGGCTCATGTTCCAGGTGGCCGCCCTCTGCTTCAGAAGGGCCACAGCGCGCAGGGCCCGCATTTCCCCCTTCTCTGCTTCTTACAAAGCCACTTCCGTACCGACCGAGGCTAAAAAACATTTCTCGCGCAGCAGTATCAGCTCTGTAGCCACACAGGCGTACTTCAGATGTTTAAAAATTTGTCATCAATGCATGAACGTCTACAGAAACTTATCCAGGAGGGGGCAAGATTCTGAAACTGTCGTTTTTCATACAACTCAGTCGTTTTCATACCGCGCATTGCAGATTCCAGGAACGTTGCGACCTTACATTATGGGCGTCTCGGTAGTTCCATTAAAATAATAATTTGGTTTATTTGCTTTATGAGTAAAGAAACAACGTGTGAGCTAGTAGTTATATCTGGGGGACCAGAAAGAAAAGTCTTACTGTGGCAGCGTTGTAGATGGCAAACGTTTTATATTACCTGACTTGTTTGTTTTTATTCAGTTAGAATCAGTCTAAACGATAGTTTAGTCGAATGTAGATCGTTTTTAATTGTTGTTTGTCATCTTTCATTTGTTTTTCTCTGTTTATATGAAAAAATTTCTACGTGACGTTTTCAAATGAATCACTCAGTTCTAAATATAATCATTGAAAAAGTCCAGGACGTATGACGACAGTTACCTAAACTTCTGTTTTAGGTGCACTGCTGTTGAGAAGGAAGAACGAGTACAGCGTGTTACTTCTTTCAAAGCGCTAGCTCCTGAGAGCTTAAGACATTTGGAGACAAATCATGATGGCTTGGTGAACGGACAGCGAAAATACATTTCCCATTAATTAAAAGAAATGACGAAATAAAAAAAAATTTCACTAAACAAGCTACTGTTCTCACAAAGGGTTGTCTTTCATTTTCCAAGGTTGACAACCACGTTGCAACCAGCAAGAAACCTTACACCATAGCGGATGACCTCATTTTTACCAGCTGCTCTGAAAATGATACCTATTATGATAGAGCAACTGCCAACTGTGTCTTTGTTAGAAAACACTACTAGTTATCGAATACTCCAGATGATGGATGACGACATTATTGATCGTTTGGTTAAAGTTGAGGGCAACTACAATAATGCGCATCTAATTTGTTGGTGTGCGATTTATACATGACAACAAATTACACGAAGATCTTCTTTCCTGCAGAAAGATAAGTCTTAGAACAAAGGCAACAGACCTCACTCAAATGCTACGCTCTTCTATGGAGGAAAAAACAACACTGAAAAAAATGTGTAGGGATGTGTACAGACGAGGACGTAGTATGGCTGGTTGTTAGGCGGGATTATAAGCTCTGATCCATAAAGCGGTACCTTTCGTTTTTTTAGACACATTTTTAGTCACTTAGAAGCACTGGATTCAAAAATAATGAGCCCTGCAGTTCCTGAAGTTCTTCACTCGATGATCGAAGAGGGAAACATTATTAAATTTCGGGCATTTAAGTCGATGATTTTTCAAAAAATTTAATTGATATGGGGGCTGAACGCATTTTCCTCATGTATTCCAGTAATTCTCTCTGGTTTTCACATGGGAACATCTAGTAAAGTGTGTATGAACTCAGGAATGAACTTTATTCTTACGTTTTTCAAGACAACGTGTGAAGCTCGTAGGCAGTGACTTTGTTTTGAAGCTTTTTGACATCTTTGACAAACACAGTTTACTGAATGTATCCCTTCAAGATAATGAGACCAACAGTCTGCAACTGTCAGACAAAACGTCAATTTTCAGAAAGATACTACTATTGTGCAAGAAAAAGCTAGACATAATCCAAAGATATGCATTAAATTTTCTCTATTCTCCACACGGTTTTAGAAGACAATGAGTTTCAGATGAGTGAAGATTTGAAGTCAGTGTTTGTGAGTCATTTAACTGAATTCAGTTATCATTTTCTAAAGTACGGTACTTTCGAGTAGAAGTTGATCAACACAGCTTACTGTTAGTATCGGTACAGAACTAACATCAACACGTACCACTGAAAAACAAGAGCAATTTTTTGATATTTCTTCAGATTCCGCACTGAAATCGAAGTTCGTTTTCCCATCACTGCTTAAGCCAGAATACTTGGTGAAGCTGGGGTACATGCAAGTGTGTAGCAAGAGCCCACACCAAAAGCTTTGAAAACTTGTGAACCAAAGTTGTTCCAAAGATAGTTATAAGCCATCTTAGTAAATAAATGGCATGATGGCCTACATGCAAAAAATGTAAATAAATAAAATAAATAAATAAAGCACTTCTGCTGCTCTTCTAAAAGATGGGTGTGACCTGTGCTTTCATCTATATCTATATCTACAAGACTACTCTGCAATTAAGTGCCTAGCACAGGGTTCATCGAATCACATGCTAGATATTGTCCTACAGTTGCATTCTCGAACAGCACATGGAAAAAAATAAACATTTAAATCTACGATTTCTCGTAGTTTATTATGCTGGTCATTTCTCCCTGTGTAGGTCGGCAACAATAAAATATTTTTGCGTTTAGAGGAGAGTTGGTGATTGAAATTTTGTGAAAACACCTTGCCGCAATGAAAATAGCCTTTGTTTTAATGATTGCCACCCCAACTCTCTTATCATATCCGTGACACTCTCTCCCCTATGTTGCATTAATACAATACAAGCTGCTCTTCTTTGGACTTTCTCGATGTCCTCCATCAACCCCATTTGGTAAGCATCCCATACTATATATCAGTTGCTACTGGTTGATCTGTGGAGAGCAATATTTATTCATATTGAATTACGAACAGTGCTACGAACTGACTTCTGTGATTCTTGAAAGACGTATGCAAAAACGTACAGAAAAAAACATTTATCATTCAGCGTAACTGTATTTAAGAACAATATCGATTTATTATATACATTAGTCTTCATTCTATGTTAAAAATATTAACAGCTGTGAAATAGTTGAATTACTGGACGTACCGTTATTAAATACTCTGGATTTGTTCTTGGATGAGGATAGACCTGAGAGTCATTGTAAGTACCGGTATACTTATGTTGCATTTTGGTTAAATATATGTCTTTATTTGTTCTCAAAACATTTATTTATGTATCTTTAGCAACCTTACATGTTAGGAAACTAGTAACTCGGTCGGGCACACAGTTTTAATCTGCCAGGAAGTTTCATAGTAACTTATGTTTTCAGAATACCAGAACGCGCGATACAGCGCTAGCCTATGAATGATTGTTGTCGGCCATTTGCACGGCCTCAACATCTTGTTTGAATCTTGTCAATATTAAACGGCCCGAGACGCGGCAATAACTTAGAGTTCACATTTTAATTATATTATTTAACTTCACTGTCATTTTAATTTATCTGCGAAGATTAATGGTAGTTTTCATTAAATTCTTGAGATTGCCGCATAACGGCTATCTTTTATCTCAACTACGTTAATTCACAGAAATTAACTTACTCAGAGCTTATAAGTGATAAATGTGCCAAACAATAATATTTCTCTACACGAGCCCATGACATGGAAGCAGTATTAACTTCAATAAAGCTGCAATGCAAAAAGAACCTGATATGTTTTGTTAACAGATGAGCTCTACGTGTTTCAGATTGCTGGCATTAAACCTTAAAATAATATTTCCATGAAAAAGACTGTGTAATTTTACCGTGATGAGTCGTACTGTCGCTTTAGTGTGTGTTGCATTATTTGATGTGTAACCATACGTAAATGTGCCTACAAATCATACAGGTTATTGAACTACACATGTATAGGCTACACAATTGCAACACACCACTTGACGTACAGAACGTAACACGACAGAGATAACAAAAAACAACACGCGGTAATCTAACAAGACGCACAGGTTTAGTGTAGACAGCCTTTTTATTAGACCTGTTGCATCTTATTAAGAGTTCTGCCAATAAAACAGTCTTTGTTGTGCCTTTCCCCAGCTCCAGATCTATGACACTTTTTCCGAACCGGTGAAAGAACTTGACCCCCCACCCCTTCAAGCGTTTGAGATAGGATGTCAAAAATTTAAAACAAAACTGTTTTTCAAAAATATGTTCATTTTGTAGCGCACATCTTTCTGAAGAGATTGATATATTTAACATATTTTCTCGAGGAAGTGTAAGACATATTATTCGGTCTTAAGTGTGCCAAATTACAGTGCCAAGCCTCTTCACGCAGTCAGTGTATTTCACTCTGTGGAATTCAAGCGTTCAAATTTTATAACGGAAGCCATCACACCTATGTTCAGAACATTGGAAATTACAACGTCCTGTGGTGCCTTTCCTGCTCCCAAGACTAAGTGGGATTATTTGTGACTGGGAGAACAAGAACTCTTCAGAAAATTTGCACTCAGTTGCCTATTAGCTAATAACTTTCTCTTTTGTGTGACACAAACTTAAATGTAGGGAACGCAAAACCAGTAAAGACAAGTGACAAACAAGACAATACACATTTCTTCAATCCTTAGGTCTCATAATTTTTTCTCTGTAATCTTCCCAATCCCTTTACACGGACGGAATGCTTTCCTTTCTGCAAAATAATCTATTACTTCGTCAAAGCAGATACGAATAGTACCCAAGACTGGTGTGGTTTCTCGATTTGATTACGTCTGTTTTGCCACTGTCTCCCTGCAACGAAATAGGCCTTCCTAATATTGCAGCAATTGTAGCACATGCCAAATAAACGAGACTGTTTTGGCATAAGTCGTCATTTTTATGTACCTCATGTACGTAAATCACACGACAGAACATAATTCAAGAAGTACCAATATCAAATCCTAGGGTTTACTGCAAGCAAAATGTTTTATGTTAAGAAATAGTTTTGAATATCATTCATATGCTCCAGTTTCTCAAACATGAGATGGAAAAGTAGTAATACAAAATTCTTATATAAATTTGGAATCGTCATATTCTTCCTTAGAATCTGCGGGATTGTCATCACTATTCTGTAACTATTCCTGCCATTGTCAAAACTTATTCTCCGTTAACTTCACCAGTCCCGCAAGAATCACCGGTGCAGTTATCCCGCGTTTATTCTCAGGTTAGACGTTATTATGTGTTCGTACACGATGTTTACCACGCTATTTCGAGGATAGAACTTAAAGCGACTGTTAACCGCATACTGTACAACTGGTAGCGTAGCGATCTGGCAAAAAATTTCTGTCAAAATTTTATATTCTTACATACATCGAGAAGATAATATGTAACCTTTCTTACCTATTAGTCATTTAAATTTCCACTCTGTTAGTCTGAAACTATCGATTTCGCTAATAATTATAACAATGCTGATCATTTGCACACTATCAGCCACTTAAACAAACAGCAATTGCCATTCACCCATTTGTGTAATTCGGCCTGGCTCTCATAGCCCCGTCCCCTTTTGTCTGCAGAAAGTTTTTTATTTCTAGATGCGATGACGATTACCCTGGCAGAGGTATCACGTGCACTGCGGGCACATTCAGAACTCAATTCGTTCAGAAATCACCTTAGAATGTGTTAAAAAAACTAACTGGGGTGCATTTCAAAATCATGAATAATCGATAGAGCAACGTGGGCTCGATGCTAGGCGCTTTGTGAAACACGTTTTTTTCTTAAAGAATATGGATTTGCCCCCCCCCCCCCCCCCTCCCCCAGCTCCTGCCCTGGGCAGATACCACGGTTTGCGCTCCCCCCTTTGATCAGACTTGCCTTTCCCTCAGCACATCGGTGCAGTAGTTCCAATTTAAGTGTTTGTAGTTGTAATCCCTAAAAAATTAGGTGAATTAACAGCTTTTAGATTTGTGTACTTTGTTATGTAGCAGAACTTAAACAGATTTTTTTTCGTTCTCATGTAGATCATCACATTCTTTTCCTTATTCAGAGTCAGTCGCCACTTTTTGCGTCATATGTGCCATACACTTTTCTGTGTCTAAGCCATTTTGCAATTGGTTTTGATCTTATGATAATGTTACTAGGCAGTTAATAATAGAATCATCTGCAAACAATCTTTGAAGAGTGCTGCTCAGACTGTCTCGTAAATAGTTTCTATAGATCAGGAACAGCAGAGAGCCTGTAGCTCTTCTTTGGGCAATGTCAGATCGGTGCTGCCTATGTGTCAATTGACTGATTTCTTTCAACTGTTTTCCAGTAAGAAAAGTCTCTCATTCAGCATCTCCCTATCTATAGTCCTATATCTGTGGTTAACTGCTAAAGCACCTATGTCTATACTATACTCTGCAAAACACTGTGAAGTGCATGGCAGAGGGCATGTTACAGTGTACCATTTATTAGGGCTTTTTCCCCTTCCATTCATGAATGAAACTGTGATTAGTCTTATCTCGTCCTCTTGAGCAAAATGTAGGGGATTGTAGTACATTGATTTAAAGCTGGTTCTTGAAACCTTCTTAGTAGATTTTCTTGGAATGTTTTCTGTCCATCTTTAAGAGTCTGTCCTTTCAGTTCCTTCAGTATCTCTGTGACATTCTCCCATGGGTCCAACAAACCTGTGACCATACAAGCTGTCCTCCTCTGTATACATTCAGTATCCACTGTTAGTCCTGTTTGCTACTGGTCCCACACATTTGAGCAGTTTTCTAGAACCAATCACATGAATTATTTGTAAACAATCTAAGATGGGTCTCATGAATGATTTGTAAGCAGTCTCCTTTGTAAACTGATCACATTTCCCCAATATTCTACCAATAAACCAAAGTCTGCAACCTGCTTTATGCACAACTGAGTCCAAGCAATTGTTCCATTCCATGTTTCTCCTAAGTGTTACACACAGGCATTTGTATGAGTTTATTTATATTTGTATTTCTTTATTGGTCCTGTAAATCGTGTTTGGGTACATAATTTGTACAAACAATGTGGGATAAGTCAGGTTGGCACAGTATATACAACATCATACACATTGTTATTTTGAAAAGATAAATAATTAAAAATTATTCAGTACCTGTTGAATATTGATGACAAAATTAATATAATGAAATAAAATGATAGATTGGTTGAGAATATTTGAGCAGTTACACTATACTTTCCTGGTACTCTAAAAACTCGGAAACAGAATAGAAGCAGTGGTCAAGCAAGTACTTGTTCTGTTTCACTTTAAACTTTTGTAAATTTTGCATCTGTTTCAAATAGGATGGCATGTGATTGTACAGCATTATGCCAGTATGATACACTCCACTCTTACAAATGTTAGTACTTACTGTATTGACATGCAAATAATGCTTCTGCCTAGTATTATAAGGGTGGAAATCAGTTATACTTGAAGATATTTCCATCTTTTACAATACTTCCTTTTGTGAAATTTAGTATTTCATACATATATAAGCAAGGAAGATGCAGTATATTGAGATTTTTAAATATTGGTCTACAGGAGTTTCTGTACTTAGCATGGTTTATTATTCCAACAATCTTTTTCTATAGCCTAAATGTTTTGTTTGTACCTACGGAGTTCCCCCAAAAGATAATGCTGTACATCAGTAGTGACTGCCATGGCATTTTATTTTATTTTTTATTCAAATGTCAAGTTCCGTAGGACCAAATTGAGGAGCAAATCGTGTCAGTACATGAACTTACAACATAAGAAGTAATAACAGATAAAAATAAATGTTCATGAACCTGAAAGAAAATCAGTCCATAAGTTTATGCAAACGCTAACAGCAATACAATGAGAATCATCTTAATTTTTCAAGGAACTCCTCGACAGAATAGAAGGAGTGACCCATGAGGAAACTCTTCAGTTTCGATTTGAAAGCGCGTGGATTACTGCTAAGATTTCTGAATTCGTGTGGCAACTTATTGAAAATGGATGCAGCAGTATACTGCACACATTTTTGCACAAGAGTTAAGGAAGTCCGATCGAAATGGAGGTTTGATTTCTGCCGAGTATTAACCGAGTGAAAGCTGCTTATTGTTGGAAATAAACTAATATTGGTAACAAGAAACGACAATAAGGAATATACATATTAAGAGGCCAATGTCAAAATACCCAGACTCGTGAAAAAGAGGTCGACAAGAGGTTCGTGAACTCACACCACTTATTGCCCGAACCGCCTGTTTCTAAGCCAAAAATATCCTCCTAGAATGGGAAGAGTTACCCCAAAACATAATACCTTATGACATAAGTGAATGAAAATGAGCAAAGTAGACTAATTTACGTGTCGAAATATCATTCACTTTCGATATCGTTCGAATAGTGAAAATGGCAGTATTAAGTCTTTGAACAAGATCTTGAACGTGGGCTTTCCACGACAGTTTGCTATCTATCTGAACACCTAGGAATTTGAACTGTTCAGTTTCACTAATCATATGCCCGTTCTGTGAGATTAAAACGTCAGGTTTTGTTGAATTGTGTGTTAGGAACTGTAAAAACTGAGTCTTACTGTGATTTAACGTTAGTTTATTTTCTACAACCCATGAACTGAGGTCATGTACTGCTCTACTTGAAACCGAGTCAATGTTGCACACAACATCTTTTACTACCAAGCTAGTGTCATCAGCAAACAGAAATATTTTAGACTTACCCATAATACTAGAGGGCATATCGTTTATATAAATAAGGAACAGGAGCGGCCCCAACACTGATCCCTGGGGCACCCCCCACTTCTTATTCCGTAATGGTCCAACTTCTGGAGCAATATTGTGTGATCAACACAGTCAAATGCCTTTGTTAAATCAAAAAATACGCCAAGCGTTCGAAACTTTTTGTTTAGCTCATTCAGTACCTCACAGAGAAAAGAGAATATAGCATTTTCAGTTGTCAAACGACTTCTAAAGCCGAACTGTACATTTCATAGCAAATCGTGTGATATAAAATGATCAATTAACCTTACATACACAGCCTTTTCGATAACTTTTGCAAACACTGATGGCATAGAAATAGGTCTAAAATTATCTGCAGTATCCCTTTCTCCCTTTTTATAAAGCGGCTTTACTACCGAGTACTTTAATTGCTCAGGAAACTGACCATTCCTAAAGGAAAAATTACAGATATGGCTAAATACAGGGCTAACATGTGCAGCACAGTACTTTAATATTCTACTAGACACTCCATCATAACCATGAGAGTCCTTAGTCTTCAGTGATTTGATTATTGTCTCAATCTCCCTCTTGTCTGTATCACACAGGAGTATTTCAGACTTCAATCTCGGAAAGCCATTTGCTAAGAAATTTATATGATTTCTTGTAGATACTAAATTTTTATTTAATTCACCAGCAATGCTCAGAAAATGGTTGTTAAATACTGTACATATATCTGATTTATCAGTAACACAAATATTATTACTGCAAACTGACTTTATATCGTCAACCTTGTGCTGCTGACCAGACACTTCCTTCACAACTGACCATAAGGCTTTAATTTTATCCTGTGAATTAGCTATTCTATTTGGATACCACATACTTACTTGCTAATAACATTATTAAGCACCTTACAATACTGTTTGTAATGGGCTACTGTAGCTTGATTGTGACTACTTCTAACATTCTGATATAATTCTCGCTTTGTTCTACATCATATCCTTATCCCACTAGTCAGCCAACTGGGCTGTCCCTTACTGCTGGTACCCCGTTTAGAATGTTCTAATGGAAAGCAACTCTCAAAGAGCACGAGAAATGTGTTATGGAAAGCGTTGTATTTATCATCTATATTATCGGCACTATAAACATCTTGCCACTCTTGTTCCTTGACAAGTTTTGAAAAACTCTCTATTGCTGTTGGATTAACTTTCCTACGTAGTTTGTAATTAAATACGACATTGGTTAGAGTACAAAAACCTTTTAGTGTTAAAATTTGTTCATCATTGTCTGAAAGGCCATTCACCCTTTTACTAACAGAATGCCCATCTAGTAATGAAGAATGAATAAAAATATTGTCTACGACTGTGCTACTGTTCCCCTGCACCCTAGTTGGAAAAACACGGTTTGCATCAGATCATATGAATTTAGGAAATCTACCAACATCCTTTTTCTTGCACAATCATGTACAAAATTAATATTGAAGTCACCACATAGAACTACTTTCTGGTACTTCCTACAAATTGAATCAAGAACCCTCTCTAGCTTAAGCAAAAATGCTCTGAAGTCGGAGTTAGGGGACCTATAAACAACAGCAATTAGAAGTTTAGTTTCACTAAATTCAACTAATGCTGCACAACTTTCAAATATCTGTTCAGTGCGGTGCCGTGATATGTCTTTGGACTGAAATGAAATACTGTTTTTTACGTACAGAGCCACTCCCCCACCCCGCAAGGAACTCCTTGAGAAACAGCCAGCTAATCTGTAACCTGGTAAAGGAAGCCTCTGAATTATCAAATTATTTAAGTGGTGCTCTGATATACCAATAATTACAGAGTTAACGTCTATTAGCAGTTCACTAACTTTACCTCTAATACCTCTTATATTTTGATGAAATATGCTAATTCCTTCTCTACATGGAAACATTACATCCTCTGGAGGTGAGCCCTTAGTTAGAGGCACTTCCTTTAAGCAGGTATACCTATCAGCTGACTTCTGCAGCTCTAGCACCAACTACTATAGGAATTTTTCCATGAGTAATACCACTACCACCACCACCACCCACTACACTGCCACCTATAAGCTTAGCCAGCCTCCCCTTCCCATACCTATTGAGGTGCAGGCCATGCCTAGTGAAATCCCATCTACTGATAGACCCAACTGGCACCACTGAGATGTGATCCATGCCCTCCGCCATCAGCGCCCTCCCCAGCCCCACATTAACGCGCCTAACTGCCGCATTAAGGTGAGGCCGATCATGATGCTGAAACAGTTGCACGAAATACACATTAGTACCACCAGTTTGAGTAGCTATCTTAACCAAGTCACCACTGACGTCATATTCCCCGTCCCTATTGAGACTGTTCCCTGCTCCACCCACTATCACTATCTGATCCACTTTCATAAAATTCTTACATAACTCCCCTATGCTTTCAGTCACCTGAGCCAACCCTGCACTAGGCTTCACAATGCTGGTGACCTGGTACTCACTCCCCAACACTTCCTGCAACTGCTGGCCCACACCTCTACCATGGGAACTACCTAGCAGCAGAACCTTCTTTCTGCTAGACTTTGCAACTAACCTAGGCCTCCTAATTGCTGAGGACTCTTGCAAGTTACCTACATCTACAGCTTCTCTCAACTCAACTCTGACAGTTGGTTGTATCTATTGCATGTATGCAAAGTAAAACTGTCTGAGTACCTCCTCTTCCTAGCTACCTTCTTGCCAACTGCCAGTTCCCATTCCCCACCACCCTTCACCCTCCTCAACCCATCTAGTTCCTCCTTTGCGCATTGTAACTGCACCTGAAGGGCACAGATCTTACGCTCCTGCTCCTCTATTAAATTGTTTCTACTACAGATTCTACATTCCCAGGAGAGGATCTCCCTAAAATGACCACTGGCTTCCCCACTGCATTACCCCCAATAAAAATACTTTGAACAAATCCCACACCGTAATCCACTACTCACAAACCTACGACAGAGCCCACACTTTTCACTCATGGTAAATTTTACAGTTACTGAAAAAAAACTATACGTCTACGTTACCAAAGTTCAGTTACACCAGTAGAACTATTTAAGAACTAACAATAATGGTCTCGAAATTATCTGCCTACTAAGAAAGCAGCTACTTGTATTAACACTACTACAACACAGCCGATACATTGTGATGACTGATGCATGGCTTGTATTTTGTGAGAGGATTCTTACTGCATACGTAAGTGTGTTTAACTTTTTATTTACATGGATAAGATGTGTCTCCCATTTGGGTTTTGCTGAATATGTATACCTTAAAATTTTGTGTTTCTCGCAGATGAGACAGTTATCCATAAATTTTAAAAATCGGTCTTGCAGGATGTAGTTCCTGCGAATTGTGGAAATTGACCATCACTGTTTTTTCATTATTTATTATTAGCTTGTTTGTTCTGAACCATTGTGTTAAATTTTGTATAATACCTGTAGCTGTTTTTTGTAGGCTTTCCTCATCACATGATTTGATTATGATATTTGTGTCATCTGCAAAAAGTACTGTTGTCCCTTTAGTTATTTTTTTTTGACAAATCATTAACATAAAGAATGAAAAGAATTGGCCCAAGGACTGACCCTTGAGGAACTCCATATGTAATGTTTTGTGGATTACTGTAAAAATTACAAATTGTTTGTGTTTTACGTCTTTGTATTTTATTTGAGTGATCTGTTGACGGTCATGAAGGTAGGAATGTATCTACTTGTTTGGCAGGCCTTGTATTCCATAATTACCTAGCTTCTGCAACAGAGTATTATGATCAATTACATTGAAGGCTTTACTAAGGTCAAGAAATACGCCAGACACATGTTGCTTATTATCTACTGCAGTTAGAATTTCATTTAGGAAGGTATAAATAGCTGACTATGTTGATCTGCAAGTTCTGAATCCGTGTTGCACATCATTTATTACGTTTTCTTTATTTAGAAAGGCTGTCAGCCTTCTAAGAAATAGTTTTTCCAGAATTTTTCCAAAGCCTGACAATACTGATACAGGTCTATAGTTTGCAGCTTCATGTTTGTCTTCTTTTTTGTACAGTGATGTCACTTTTGGCACTTTTAGATTTTTCGGGAATATACTACTCATGAATGATGAATTGAAAATATCTGTTAGCGGTTCTACAATAGATGTTACACTTTCTTTGATGATAATGTCTTGTATTTCATCAGTACCTGCTGAATACCTATTGGGTAACCTTTTTATAATGGCAGATAATTCCTCAGGTGTTGTAGGAGACATAAAAATAGGGTTCCTTTAAGAATTTTTGTATCTGACAGGAGTGTACTGTTGTCTGGTTGTGAGTTGTACTGTTTGGTAATCAGGTGGTGTGCTACGTTAGGAAAGTAGTTGTTAAATTTATTAGCCACTATTGGGGGGTTGATTATTTTATTGTTGTTTTCATGAAGTTCTATATTTTTGAGGGCTAATGATGTAGTACCTGTTTCTCTTTTTATGATACTCCAGGTTGCTTTAGTCTTATTCCTGGATTTTTTTATTTGTTTGTCAGTTTCCTTTTTCTTTGCTTTTGTTATAACTTGTCTAAGTATTTGTTTATATTGTTTAAAGTAGTTGATAAATACAGGAATTGTGGTTTGCTTTGAGTATTCATACAAATTCCTTTTATTCTGGCATGATATTTTTATTCCTGTTGTGATCCATTTTTTTAATTTGTGTACAGAATTTATAAGTGACATTTGTTTAGGAAGGGCTATTTCAAAAAAATGTTTATACGGGGCCATAAATTTGTCAAACTAGTCATCTGTGTTGTTTGAACTGTAAACATCAGTCCAGATTCCTCTTCTCAAGAGAGAACAAAAGTAATCTATGTTTTCATTATTAAATTTCCTGACAATAGCTCTAGTTTTCTGGGCTCTTGTGTGTCCTGGAACAGCGATTGTTAGTATTTGGGCATTGTGATCACTAAAACCAGTGTTTGTGTTGCAGGTATATTTATCTGTATTTACAAACACCTGATCTATGGTTGTTACAAAAGTAGTGCTTAAAGGACTTCAGTACATCTTTGATTTTATCTTTAAATTTACTGGGTTTGGAGAAATCAACATTGAAATCTCCACATATGATCCTCTAACAGCTCTTCCATATGATTATAAAACAACTTTTTTCTCACCATCTGGTGATTACAGAATTTCTAGTTGTCAGTTCTACTACTGAGAGTTCTATGTCTCTTTCTTTAGATAAGCTGTCAAATTTGGTTAAGCCTATATGTTAGTGAAGTCTATATCTTCTCGAACATGGCTACCACCATGCCTGAGTACTTCCCTACAAAATGTGCCAGCTAATTTAAACTGAGGTAGGTGTGCTAGTTCTATCATGTCGTTATTTAGTCAGTGCTCAGTAAAGCATAAAACAGAAATGTCACTCATATCATTTAACAAGATTTGTATTTAATTTAGCTTATTGAAAAGAGATTGAACATTCTGATGGAACAATTTAAAGTATGAAGCAGGGACTAGGCCCCTATATTGTGTCTTGTTTGACCACTTATCTCTTTTTTACATCTAGTATTGTTAGCTGTAAAAAATCCTCCTTGTTTTGAGGTGTGGATGGTGTCTTCTTGCTAGCTGGTTGCCTAGATTCTGGGCCCTGCCTTTCGTGTGCTGTGGTGCTTCTAATGGTAATCCACTTGTCAAGTAGCATTTGTTTCATTTTAGGCACTTGTATTGCACTGGTTTTCACATTGTATTTATTTTGGTGGAACACTGATGTCTGCAGGTAGACTGGTCGATTCAGAGATAAATGTATCTGGTTTGTACGATTGTTAATTTTAATTAACGAAGACAGTCTATTGCATACTTGCTCCTTCCCCTGTCTGTTCAAGTTGAATCTGTGACATGTGAATTTATCACAAGGCAGTCTTTTTCCATTTCAAAGTTTATGGATATTCTACTTTTGTTGCAAGATTTTGAACAGTTCACTGTTTGCACTAAATGATGATTAACCATGTCGATTTTTTTGTTTATATATTCTTTGTCGAATCTTTTTGGAATTGGATGCAAAATGATATTCGTCTTGTTACTGAGTTGGAGAACACTTAGTAAGACATTATCAATGCTTTCCACAATGTTGTAGGAGTCCTCAGTATTGTTTGACGCAGCCATTAACATAAGAGTATCACTTGTATTCAAGGCTTCTACTAATTTGTCAGTTCAATTAAAAACTTCATGGAGAGGAGCATTTGGTTTAATAAAACTTTGAATGTCACATTTTGTGTTTAGTTTTGTCTCCAGAATGTTTCTGCAGTACCTGCCTTGGCTGTCACTCACTATTAATACTTTCGGATTCCGTACTGCATTCCTTAACTTGTAACTTTTTTTCATATGTTCAGGTGCTTTATCTTGTGGAACACTATTGGTATTGTTCATTACAGTTTCATTTTCGCTGATTGCCATGTAAATGCTGCCTTCAGTTACACTTACACATTGCACTGGCTTTTTGCCAGCTGACATCAGAACTGTTTCTTTGCTTAGTTTTCCTTCTAACTCTCTGATTCTGGCTAACAGAACGTTTCTATCCTCTTTCAACATTTTAATTATTTCGTCTTTCGATGCTGAGTCCGTTACGAGTTTGTAATCGCCATGTGGCACCAAAACACAGTTCTTTGTTTTTGACCACGTAAACATACTTTTACAGCACACGAGTAGCACAGATTGTCTTTATTGCCACCAGTTTTTACACATTTTGCACATAATAGTCCTGTATTTATATCAGTTTTTGTGAGCTTTGAATATATTACAATTTCACTCTGCGCCATCTTGGATCTATTGAGTCTAACAGTGACTCATTGATGTTGTACTCATAGGATACTAGTTTTGGTTTATAGAAGTGCGCAATTTTACATTTCTGAAAATTTAAAGCAACTTGCCAATCTTTGCAACACTTTGAAATTGTTATCGCGGTCTGACAGTATTTATGCAGCTTTTTTCAGACTGTACTTCATTGTAGATAAGTTCATCATCTGTGAAACGACTGAGGTCACCATTATTATTGTCCACAAGGTCATTAATATACAACATGGACACCATAAAACCTGAAAAATTTACCTGGGGCCAACTAATTACCTTGGGATACACCTGAAGTTACTTCTACATCTGTAAATGACTCTCCACTCAAGATAACATGCTGTAACCTCCCTATGAAGGAACCCTCAGTCCAGCCACAAATTTTACCAAAACGTCATACGTTCTTACTGTTGATAATAAGCATAGATGAGATATTGAGTCTACTTAATTGCTTTAATCGACAGCTTTCAGGATATCATATGAGAAAAGTAAAAGTTGGGTTTCACATGACTGATGTTTTCGAAATCCATGCTGGTTGGCAAGAAGGAGGTCATTCTGTTTGAAATATCTCATTATATTTGAGCTCAGAATATGTTCTAAGATTCTATAACAAATTGATATCAAGGATAGTGGATAGTAGTTTTGTGGATCACTTCTACTACCCCTCTTGTAAAGATCATTGCTTTCTTCTAACTACTGGGCAAGGTTTTTTGTTTGAGTGATCTGCATGGATTATAGTTAACAGAGCGGCTAACTCAGCCCTGCCCCTTGGTCACTGATACCAGTTTATACGTGGCAATCTTTAAAGAATTCAGGTATGTTTGTTACCATTAGATGTAATATATTTCTGTAATGAGTGGGGCTCTGAACTATTTGTAGTGTCATCTGAAGAATGAGGTTCCAACACAGATTTGGTACCTTGGGACAGAACTACAAGTAAGTGCAGTGATCGCCAGATGCAACAACAAATGAGAATCACAGGTGCAGATGCACCTTCAAGAGTTTCCATATGCCACCACTGTAGAATGCTTAAATCAGAGCAGAGTGTCACTCAGCCCAGACTGCAGTCATCACCAAATACAGTGACGTTGCCTCACTATAGCCAGCAGTACCAGAGTTGTATTAGACAGAACTATGTAGAAAAGTGTGTAGTCTGTTGTACTTTGAGAGAAGATACTATTATCGTATACTGTATCAGGTGATAAGTTAGTGTTCAGTGTCAGTAACAAATATATGTGACATTCTTTGTGGACATGGATTGTTTCAGTATTTCATCTTGTTCAAGATATAAGGAAGTGATCTGATATTTTATGTATTTTGTAGCATACAGTCAGTCTCCTACAGAAGTAATTCTAAGAACCCACCACTGTGCCAGTGAATGTTATGTCATCCTTCACAGCAAATGGCAATAAGTCTGGTCTTGCACAGATTTTACTCACCTGAGTACAAAGTCGGTAATGATGTATGCACGTTATTCCAGAGCATTGTCCACCGTGATTTGCCTTGTGGCTTATGTAGACTCGCTAGTCAGTAGCAGCACTGTCGACAATGTATTCTGAGTCTTACTGAGTATAATATCAAGTTTTTAACTATGCCTGAGCCACCATGGCAGATGTCTTGAAATGAAGTTGTTTGGTTTCATTTGCAACAGATTGAATGACTTTTTCTCAATGTCCAGCAGATGACTACACAACAATCACAACAAGCAGTATCACAGCCATTTGCTGCTCCCAAGTTTTTCCCGTTCAGTAGTGACGAAGAGGGTTGGTCAGAATATCACAAGCAGATGGAAGTTCATTTCACTACATACAGCATTACAAGTCTGGTGGGCATGGCTTTTCTTTCTCTCAGTGGTCAGAGCCAGTGTGTAATGTCTCTGAAACTGTGTCCTAATTCCCGTCCAGAAGATGTTAGCTATGATGAGCTGCTTCTGCTGCTAGGTAAACGTTTTGATGCTCAGGTTCATGTCATGCACTGAGGTTTGAATTTTTCTGGTTCAGGAACCAGCCCATACAGACTTTAAAACAGTGGATTGCAAAACATAGATGGCTAACATGACGGTGCAAGTTTAAGTGTACATGTGGACTCATTTACAATGACATCACATTATGTGATGTAATCATACAAAACATGTCAGATGCATGGATTCATGCTGCTATTCTGTAATTGCCATATTCCAATCTGAAAAAAAGTTTTGTCTATTGTGAAATTTCAAAGTACTGTGGACACTCCTGAATTTGATTTTTAGGCTCCATTGATTTCTCTTGGAAAAGAGCACAAGGCTCTCAGTGTAAAGTTATGCTACTGTTAAAGTGAATAAACCCAAGGCCCAGCTTTACAGTGAATGTAAAGGCACAATCTTTCAGTCTCACTGCACATGAGATGTACTATAGAATAGAGTGAACAGTTTTGCCCTCAGTGCTTCTCAAATCATGACAGAACAGCTCATTCTTGTCATGATGCAAAATGTTTCCATTGTAGTAGACATGGTCCTATCCAAAGAGTATGGTTACAAGGCAGCCAGGGCCAGCAACAGGCTAGTGCATGGCTTCAGCAAATGTTTCAGGAAGTGCACATTGTGTTGGCATTGACATTAGCATTGACACAAGCAAAGGCTTGCATTTCCACCTCATGGAAAATCTTCAGCAGTAGTACACAGATAGAAGAACAAACTTGTTGTCCAATTAGGAGTGGCTCAAAAGGCAATTAAATTTAAGTTGGACAGAGGTGCATGTCATTGTCTTATCAATAAAAACCCATATGAGACAATCAGTTGCCCATGGCTACAGAAACCTACTTCTGTTTTCTCTGCGTATAATGGACACAAAATACCACTAATTGTTATGTACAATTTACCAGCAACTTTTCGTGATGTTACAAAATGTGTTTCATTGCATGTAGTCCCTTCTAGAAACAGGCAAATATATTTGGTTTAAACTTGTGTGTTTTGTTCAACCTGTGACTATATGACCATGTGTTAGTAATTAGTGTTTCAGTGCCTCACACTAATTTTTCTGACTTAGGTAACAAGTACAGTGAACTGTTTGAACTGCAATGATGGGTTATGCAACTCAGTTCTGCAAGTCAATAGGCATCACATTTATGTATATGTGCTGATTTTAAAGCCACAGTAAACTGACGAACTGACACAGATTCATTTCCTCTTCCACAGACAGAGGATTTAATGGTCAAATTGGGACAGAGCAGATTCTTTTCCAAGGTTGATTTACATGAGGCATACTTACTGTTATCATTGGATGAGCAGTCCAAGCAATGTTTTGTGATCTACACTTTCCTGGGATTGTTCCAGTTTCAAAGGCTACCATTTGGAAGTGCTTCAGCTCCTGCTGTTATTCAGTGATTCCTGGGAGAATTAACAGCGAAAGTCCCTTCATGTCTGAACTATTTGGATGATATTGTTATCGTGGGACATACACCTGCTGAACATTTGCAAAATTTAGATTACTTGTTTCAGATTCTTTCTGTGGCTCACTGAAACTGCAACTACCATGAAGAACTTGAATATTTAGGACATGTTATATATGCATAGGATATTCATCCTGCTAATTAGTTCTTGTCTGTTTTTATGAATATCTGTTGGCACCCTGTAATAGCAAGGGGTTCCAAGCTGCCATGGGGAAGCTAACAATTACATTAAATTCATTGCAAACACTGCATAAATTGCTGCTCTTATGAGCTGGCTGTGCTGGAAAGGTGTTCTGCTTGTGTAGTCCCAGTAATGTCAAGATGCATTTCAGCGATTGACAGACTCATTATTAAGTCATCATCTGGTCCATTTTTATTCAGCTAAGACTTTTCTATTAACTGTGGATGCATCTTCTTATGGGACTGGCGCTATGCTCTCCCGTAGAATTGGTCCATGTGGTAGGTACGAGGGCAGTTCAATAAGTAATGCAACACATTTTTTTTCTCGGCTAATTTTGGTTGAAAAAACCGGAAATTTCTTGTGGAATATTTTCAAACATTCCCGCTTCGTCTCGTATAGTTTTGTTGACTTCCGACAGGTGGCAGCGCTGTACGGAGCTGTTAAAATGGCGTCTGTAACGGATGTGTGTTGCAAACAATGGGCAGTGATCGAGTTTCTTTTGGCGGAAAACCAGGGCATCTCAGATATTCATAGGCGCTTGCAGAATGTCTACAGTGATCTGGCAGTGGACAAAAGCACAGTGAGTCGTTGGGCAAAGCGTGTGTCATCATCGCCGCAAGATCAAGCAAGACTGTCTGATCTCCCGCGTGCGGGCCGGCCGTGCACAGCTGTGACGCCTGCAATGGCGGAGCGTGCGAACACACTCGTTCGAGATGATCGACGGATCACCATTAAACAACTCAGTGCTCAACTTGACATCTCTGTTGGTAGTGCTGTTACAATTGTTCACCAGTTTGGATATTCAAAGGTTTGTTCCCGCTGGGTCCCTCGTTGTCTAACCGAAAACATAAAGAGCAAAGGAGAACCATCTGTGTGGAATTGCTTGCTCGTCATGTGGCTGAGGGTGACAATTTCTTGTCAAAGATTGTTACAGGCGATGAAACATGGGTTCATCACTTCCAACCTGAAACAAAACGGCAATCAATGGAATGGCGCCACACCCACTCCCCTACCAAGAAAAAGTTTAAAGCCATACCCTCAGCCGGTAAAGTCATGGTTACAGTCTTCTGGGACGCTGAAGGGGTTATTCTGTTCAATGTCCTTCCCCATGGTCAAACGATCAACTCTGAAGTGTATTGTGCTACTCTTCAGAAATTGAAGAAACGACTTCAGCGTGTTTGTAGGCACAAAAATCTGAACGAACTTCTCCTTCTTCATGACAACGCA
The DNA here is from genome assembly GCF_021461395.2 of Schistocerca americana. Taxonomy (NCBI): domain Eukaryota; kingdom Metazoa; phylum Arthropoda; class Insecta; order Orthoptera; family Acrididae; genus Schistocerca; species Schistocerca americana. The sequence goes on from NC_060120.1 coordinate 43,863,745, forward strand.
AGACCTCACACAAGTCTTCGCACCCGAGAGGAGCTCACAAAACTTCAGTGGACTGTTCTTCCCCATGCAGCCTACAGCCCCGATCTCGCACCGTCAGATTTCCATATGTTTGGCCCAATGAAGGACGCAATCCGTGGGAGGCACTACGTGGGTGATGAAAAAGTTATTGATGCAGTACGACGTTGGCTCCGACATCGACCAGTGGAATGGTACCGTGCAGGCATACAGGCCCTCATTTCAAGGTGGCGTAAGGCCGTAGCATTGAATGGAGATTACGTTGAAAAATAGTGTTGTGTAGCTAAAAGATTGGGGAATAACCTGGTGTATTTCAATGCTGAATAAAACAACCCCTGTTTCAGAAAAAAAATGTGTTGCATTACTTATTGAACTGCCCTCGTATATTGATTTTGCCTCAATAACTTGAAAAAGCACAGTGCAATTACAGTCATCTTAAAAATAAGATGCTTGCCATTACTTGTGGTATTACCAAGTTCCACCAATAGCTGTATGGTTGGAAGTTCTATTTGATTACATGCCATTGGCTTTTAATTGCCAGCTTGTTCAAGTCTTCCAACACTTTCCCACCATGAGCAGCACAAATATTGCAACAATGGGCTATGATATTGTTTAATTATCAAAACAAGTTGTTGTACAGGCCAACTGCACAACAATTAAATGCTGACTTCTCTCACTTACTGGTTGACATCAACACTGTGATGTTGTCTGTCATATGACCACACCTCTGCCTGAGAGATTGATCCATCTGATGCGATTCTCTTGATAAATGGAACAGAAGAATGGCTGTGCTAGCCAAAGAGTACACAGCTAGTCGCAGTGCTTATGCTCACCACTAGGCGCTGCTAGGCCACTTCATGTGTAGCAGGAGTGTAGTGTAGTTGTGCCAGTCTACAGTTCATAGCCACACTCAGTGGTCAGACAGTGCCAATGTTAGTCAGTCATCGTCTGTAGCTCAATTATTGCTGCCATCAAGTATTTGTGGCCCAGTTCCAAGTTAGTCTTCAAATTCACTGGATTTGACATTCAAGATTACGAGAGATTAATTCGTTGCTGCAAGCTTTGTGACTTGTAAATTATGTCATCCTACAGACACTTAGTCTAGTCGCATCTTCTATAATTGTCAACCAACAGATCATGGACTACAAAGTTAAGTAATAAATACCTTCTTATTTTGTACTCCTGCTAATTAATTGTGTTTTCCTGTTGTAGCTACCAAGCAGTCTTGGCATTGTAGAACCCACTTTTCCCTCCTTGGCTACCTCATATTTGCTACCTCACGTTGATGCACTCCATTATGGTGGAAGATCAAGAGCCATCAAACACAGTGTTTGATTCATCTGTGTAATCCTGTTATCAATTCAATATTCAGTAGTTTGAAAGTCTTCAAAACTTTTGTATGAGTTTTTGGCAGAGTGGTGAAGCAACTGCTTCTGACCCATGTCTTCAGGTGGTTTTGCAATATATGTGGCAGGGGCAGCCAAGTAGTTTGAAACAAATTTGTCATCCAGTGGCACACTGCTATTTTTTGTATGAAGATGGTATCTGCTCTTTCGGACATGTCTAAAACAATGAATACCATCTTCATGTAGTTAAGGCTAACCAACCATTGACCTTCTTCTTCTGTGCTGGATGCACATGCATTGCTCGAACTCTTACAGGACTCCGTAAGATTGTCTGCCATGAGCAATGAGTGTAATGGGCAGGGGCACTACGAATATAGTGTGTGGACATTAAGTTGGGAATGTGGGTCTCACGGGGAGCTTGCAAGGGATAAATCCCTGCAGTCGCACTATGCTCTGTGCCCTCGGTGGCTCAGATGGATAGAGCATCTGTCATGTAAGCAGGAGATCCCGGGTTTGAGCCCCGGTCAGGGCACACATTTTCAACTGTCCCTATTGATGTATATCAACGCCTGTTGACAGCTTAGGGACTTGATTTAATTATCATATCACTGCAATTTTTTGCATCATCCCTTGCTACCTGGACAGACAAGTGTTCTGCTATTGCATACAAAGAATGATGATGCACAGATTGTGATTCCTCTCTCCCTACAGTGGGGAGATCTGTCTCAGCCGCACCAAGGTTACTTGGTTATAGTTTACATGAAGCAATTTGCTTGACATCATTGTACTTGGCAGGGCATGGTCAAATTAAGAAAACGACCTCTCACTGCATTGTGGAGCATCAGTTATCTTCACCGCAACACTTAATTTTGAGTGAGCACATCTGTCTGGACTGTGACAATGCATCCATATTGTAGTGCGGGTCTGTTCTGTACCATCAAATGGTTTTTGGTGGTAGGTGCATGCAGTAAATTTCCTTTTGTTGTCCCCAAGACATCCACCCCTACTGCTAGTACGGTATTGGCTTTGTGTTCTATTTATTGTCTTGCAGACCTTCCTGAAGTCCTTGTCTTGGACAATGAATTGAAATTCACATCAGCTGATTTTCAACAGTTTTGTACTGCCAAAGGTATATACCTTGTGACTAAGTCTCAGTCTAATGGAGAAGCTGAATAGTTCATTTGAACACACAAAAGTCACATGGAGAAACTCTGTTCCTCCCACACATTGGACCAAACCGTGAAGATATTTCTTTCCTCATATGGATCCTTGCCATGTGAAGTTTCTGGCACAAGATGAAGTATTTTTTAAAGTTTTTGGCAAGAAATAGTGTTGGGAACATGATGTCATCACAAACGTTTTGGGATGTTCATTTTACATTATTCAAGGCTTTTTGGGGCTACACCGGCATCACCAGAACCAGGTGTAATGCTCTCATGTCAGTGATTTGGCCACAAAATGTTTGCTCACAGACCGAGCTTGCCACTGGAATCCACAGTTGCAGTCCTCTCTGCCTCTCTGTCAGTTGAGAGTCCAAATGAAGCTTGATTTCACGCTACTACCCCCACACCGAACAGTCAGTTTAATAAGCCACAGCTGCAAAATACTAACACGAATTCTTTACAGACAAATGGAAAAACTAGTAGAAGCCGACCTCGGGAAAGATCAGTGTGGATTCCATAGAAATACTGGAACATGTAAGGGCAAGACTGACCTTACGACTTATCTTAGAAGAAAGATTAAGGAAAGGCAAACCTACATTTCTAGCATTTGTAGACTTAGAGGAAGCTTTTGACAATGTTGACTGGAATACTCTCTTTCAAATTCTGATGGTGGCAGGGGTAAAATACAGGGAGCGAAAGGCTATTTGCAATTTAGAAACCAGACGGCAGTTATAAGAGTCGAGGGACGTGAAAGGGAAGCAGTTGTTGGGAATGGAGTAAGACAGGGTTGTAGCCTCTCCCCGATGTTATTCAATCTGTATATTGAGCAAGCAGTAAATGAAACAAAAGAAAAATTCGGAGTAGGAATTAAAATCCATGGAGAAGAAATAAAAACTTTGAGGTTCGCCGATGACATTGTAATTCTGTCAGAGACAGCAAAGGACTTGGAAGAGCAGTTGAACGGAATGGACAGTGTCTTGAAAGGAGGATATAAGATGAACATCAACAAAAGCAAAATGAGGATAATGGAATGTAGTCGAATTAAGTCTGGTGATGCTGAGGGAATTAGATTAGGAAATGAGACACTTAAAGTAGTAAAGGAGTTTTGCTATTTGGGGAGCAAAATAACTGATGATGGTCGAAGTAGAGAGGATATAAAATGTAGACTGGCAATGGCAAGGAAAGCGTTTCTGAAGAAGAGAAATTTGTTAACATAGAGTATAGATTCAAGTGTCAGGAAGCCATTTCTGAAAGTATTTGTATGGAGTGTAGCCATGTATGGAAGTGAAACATGGACGATAAACAGTTTGGACAAGTGGGGAGAAGAGAAGTTTGTGGCACAACTTGACCAGAAGAAGGAATCGGTTGGTAGGACATGTTCTGAGGCATCAAGGGATCACCAATTTAGTATTGGAGGGCAGTGTGGAGGGTAAAAATCGTAGAGGGAGACCAAGAGATGAATACACTAAGCAGATTCAGAAGGATGTAGGTTGCAGTAGGTACTGGGAGATGAAGAAGCTTGCACAGGATAGAGTAGCATGGAGAGCTGCATCAAACCAGTCTCAGGACTGAATACCACAACAACAACAACAACCCCCACACTCACTGACATTGCCAATGTCAGCCTGAGCTGATGTACATGGAGGCACTACCCCAAACAGCTGCCACGCCACCTCAGGAGTTCCACTTGCTATCAAGCTGACTACAGTTTCTACATCACTGTGGTCGAGCAAGTTGTCCAAAGGTCCAAATCCAAAGGCAAGGCTGGTACCAAACGACTGAACCACAAGTAAGTGCAATCACTGCGAGATGCAACGATGAATGAGAGATGTTGATATGGATGTGGCCTCAAGAGTTTCCATTTACCACCACTGGAGAATGCTTACTTATGTCAGATTGGAATACCACACAGCCCAGTCAGCAGTCATCACCAAAGACAGCAGCATTGTGTAATTGAAGTCAGCAGTGTGAGAGTAGTGTTAGTTAGAACAATGTAGCAAAGCTTATAGTCAGTTGTATTTTGAGAGAAGAGACTATTATCTTGTAATGCATCAAGTGATAAGTCATTGTTCAGTGACAATAACAGATGTACATGACATTGCTGTGGACATGGATTGCTTCACATTCAAGTACTTCATCTTGTTGAAGCTATGAAGAAGTTATCTAATACTCTGTGTGTGTTGTAGTATCCAGTCAACATCCTCCAGAGTAACTATAAAAAGGAAACTCCCCATCGCATTGCCCTCAGATTTTGTGGCAAGATGGCCCAGTGGATAGCCTGTCAAAAACTGAACACATATGAAGCATGAAAACAGGAATAGGGTGTACTTAAACAAAATTAGAAACAGTGCCCCATCATCAAAGAAGAGGTGAAATAAAGAGCAACGTGAAACAGCAATGGGGTTGTGGGTAATTTTTTTATCTCCCCCCCATATACTCAACATTATGAACTGTTCATCCAGTCACTGAAATGTTTGTTCTCTTTCTGTAATCTTGGCAGTTGTCATACTACATACTGGTTATAGGATATGAGTTGTGGTAATATGTTACCATCACAAGTAAATGTGATGAATAATGAGAGTAGGTGAGATACCACATAGACATCTCACAGAAATGAAAACAACAAATAAATAGATGTGAACCATGCTACTACAAAGGAATTCAAGAGTCAGGACTTCCAAAACAGAACGCAGCTTCAAAAATGTTTTGGCAGAGCACAGAAAAACTGTGTGATTGTGAAACTGTTGTGTTCGTTTGTTGCAGCTTATGTGACAAACTATTATGTATTCATCATTTCTTTGGGAGTGATCATTTACTTTCAAGGAGGCCTATCTCACTCAGTTACCAGTCATACAAATTAGGTGTGTCGATAAGAGATTCCTATCATGTGACACACGTACTGTCACTAATGCTTGTATGACACACCAGACGTGTTTTTCGATGGAGGATTTGGTTGATTTGTCGTCTTGTCATCAAACGTTTGCAGTTCCTATTCACAAACCACTTCATTTTATCTGCTAATAGAGTAGTTATGCAGAATCAACTGTCATTATAGGTCCCTACCTTACACTTCACTGTTGCAAATGGACATTACACCATGGCACAGACATAAATTTGAATAAAGTAAACAGCGGAATAAAAAGAAATTGCACAAGAGAGATTAGAACATGGCTTGCCTGCCTGACAGTGCAACACCGTAACCACTTAACCATGACGCCATTATGCTTCCAGCCTGCTCTATATTGCACTTCTTATTTGAGGACTGTTCACTGTTTCCAGTTTGCATTTTCTCTCTCTCTAACTCTCTCTCTTTTTCCCAGTACACCTTCTTCCTGTTTCCATGTTTGATCTGTGTTCAGTTTTTGACTGGGCCCTCTTACCATGGAACCTGGGGGGGGGGGGGGGGGGGGGGGGTGATGGGGAGTTTCCCTTGTAAGAACCCAGCACTGTGCCAACAAGTGTCATTCTGTCCAGCACACCACTATCTGTTGCAGGTAGTTTTCAGAGAAGGTACTTAGTTAAGTTTCACAGGATGTCTTGTCGCCCGCACGGCTAACAAAATTATAATTGTCCCAACTGATTGTTGGATGATTAATCTCTCCTTCAGTGATTAGCATGTGATTAGGGAACTTATGTTCAGGAGAACTGGGGTTATCTCCAAAATTATCAGTTATATCAGTAGGTGAGTCTGGTGGTCAATATAAGGATCGAGTTAGAATTTTATGCCTAACCCTAACACTGAGTCTTGATCAAACAATTTTACATGCAACCTCAGTCTCTCTCTTGGTGGATCTGAGTTTCCTGTCTACTACAACAAAAGCACCACCTCCATTTCCCAATTTTCTCTCCTTTTGGTACACACTTAAATTTTCCCTAGAGATCTCACTGTTGTCATTTCAGGTTTTGATGAGCATCAGTGGTTTTTGGGAGTACATTCATAACATAGTGCCAGAGTTTTAAGTGCTCCTAAAATGCAGAGAATCTCACATGATACTAGGTGCAGAAAGATGGTTAAAATATGAAATTTATAGCTTTGAGAGAAGCTGGGGAAAATTTTAAGTGTATATCAAAAGAGTAAGGTGATGGGAAATGGATGTGGTGTATTTGCCACAGTAGACAAGAAACTCAAATCCACCATGATATAAATTGGAACTGCATGTGAAATTGTCTGGTCAAGACTGGGTATCAAGGGCGAGTATAGACTTGTTTTTGATCAGTTTGTCAACAACCAGACTCACCAGCTGATCTAACCAAAAACTTTAGAAAAAAAACTTAACATTCACTAGTATGCAAGTTTCTTGATCATATTGTAATCATCAGATGTGATTTCAAGCATCCAATAATCAACTGGGATATTTATGTTTTATTAGTGGTGGGAATGAGAAGACAGGATGCAAAAAATTACTAAATTCCAGCTCTAAGAACTGTTTAGAACAGATTGTTTGGAATCCCATTTATGATGAAAATACATTGGGTTTAATGGCAACAAACAGAACTGACCTGTTTACAAATATCCATGTTGAAACTGGTCTCAGTGAGAATGAGCCAGTTGTAGCCTCAGTGATTACTAAATGTTCAGTAAAGTAGAAAAAGAATCAATAGTGTCATATGTCAATGTGAGGAACTTGAAACTTTTCCTTGGGACAAAAGCATGTAGAGGAATCATGCACTGGATATAAATGTATCTAGTAGAGCTGTTTGCAATGGGAGAGACGCACCATGGGATACAGTCTTTGTACATAAACTGTAAAGGAAACAGAGACTACCTGATATTTATAAAAGTCTGTAGATAGCAAGATGCTAAATGAAATGCATGATAATTAATTGAAAATTAATTGAAACCCTCAGCTGCTGACAGGTGTTGTTGATATACGTAGATGGGGACAGCTGAAAATGTGTGCCCCGACCAGGACTCGAACCCAGGATCTCCTGCTTACATGGCAGATGCTCTATCCATCTGAGCCACCAAGGATACAGATTAATAGCGTGACTGCAGGGACTTATCCCATGCTCGCTTCCTGTGAGACCCACATTCCCAACTGTCTACAATCTACATACATAATGTTCATAATAGATGTTTCCTCATCCACTCATTACTCACGCCAGCTAAGGTGATGATTCCCATCAGGTCGGGCAACCTGTGCACATTCGCACAGATGAAGGTCAATGGCTGGATAGCCTTTAACTATCTAGTAGTCTCTGGAGCTGTAACCAAAGCTATTTGATGGAGTGTTAAGTTAGCTCCATCTTGTTTTTGTGTACTGCAGTTTTTGTCCCTTTCATTAGTGTATGGTGTAATAAAACCTTAGTCTTACAATGAAGTGGTGAATCATTCTATTTTCCAGTGAGTATAGGACCAGATTCCCCACAATGGTGATTCTGATTTTGCTGTCTCATGCCATTATTTTTAGATGTGATAGTGGTAAACAGTTCTGGACAATGGACTGGTTTTCTGCAAGTGTTGTATTGTTGTCTTTTACTCCAGACATCACCCATGCTTTGCAACCATGTTTGTCTGTGCAATTACCAACTCAGCTGTTGGAAGATTTGTCAGTGCACATGAACAGACCTGGCTGCCACCACAAGCCACGACTTCCGCCGAACAGTGCATTTTGGCTGTATCGGTACATTCTTCCCAACGTGACTTTCCTCTCTCAACTGGTGAGAGACTTGAGTTTTGTACGGGAACCATGTTGCTTCATTTTGTTTCAAGACCAATTGCAGCTGAACAATTCGACCTGCTTCTCAAAGGTTCCATCCGTTCCATCCATGCCAGTTGTGTCTTCAGTCACACCTGCTATGCCATGCCTCTCATGTGGCCATCACCTGGTCCATTCCTTCACCAAGGCCTCTGGATGCATCACATAGAACACTGTTGCTGTACTTCAGGTGTGTTCTGGACGTCTCCAACACACCAATGCGATGGACAGTCACTCCAACCCCACCCTGTTTTACATTGCGTTCACCCTCAGTAATGCAACAGGATATTGTTGGACATTTCCCCAAACTACCTCAGCTGCTTAAAGACAATCCAGGAGCATGGTTTGTGTTGGTCAACAATATTCTGGACACATATTGCATCCACTATGATGATGTCAGATTTGGGTACCTAGTAAGCAATCTACGCGAACATACAGGCTTCATCAGTGACTTGATTTTACCCCCCTGTCCCCTCCAAAATACGCCAATGCATGTTTAATTATCATCAAATGCTTGTCTCATTTCCCCAAGGCTGCCTTTCAGTGTATCATCTATGACAAACACCTAGGAGATAAGTCACCTTAACAGCTCTGGTGGAGGTTACATGCTCTTGTAGACCCAAAGGCGAAGTGTGATATTGCTCTATGAATGTTATGGTTGGTCAAACTGCCTCGTGACCTGCAGCTACAGCTACCTCTCACATGCCATGGAGCTGATGGATGCTTAACTGCAGTTCAATGATTGTTTTTATCACATCATTTGCCATCGTCAATTCCTGTGTCGACAAGGTCTCGGTAGCATTGCTTCAACAGCCCAGGCATTCAATGGGATCTCATGAGACACCTGCCGTATGAGTGTAGGAGGGGTCCTACACTCATACGGCAGGTGTCTCATGAGATCCCATTGAATGCCTGACAGCATCATGCAGCCACCTGGGGCCTGGCTCTTGGAAGTAGTGGGCCCTGCTTCTCTGCCACCACTAGCCACCTTCAGGGCCTGACAGACATCATGGCCAACAGCCACCTCGCTCTGCACCCTGTCTACCCAGTATGCTGGTTTCACGTGACATTCAGTAATGCTGCAAGATACTGTGGCCACCTTGCATGCAGCACCCAAACTCATCATGTGGGTTGGTTTAGGTGCCTCGTCCCACGTTGTTCTAACAGGGCACCATCTCCAGAGTCAGTCATTAACTTCAGTGTCTCCTTCCACTGGCAGACTTTGTGTTTTATCGAGCAAATAATATACAGTTTCTCATTGACAAAGGTGCATATTCGATTGTCATCACTCCCTCCTTCACTCCTTACGTTGACAGTTCTTCAAATGGCTAACATCTGCAATATCACCATTCATGGTGCCACTGGTCTTTAGCTTCAGTTTATGTCAGATCTTTGTTGTCTTGGAACTTCCATGTGACTAATGTGGTGGGCTATCTCCTTGGGATGAATTTTTTAAAACATTTTGGTCCCTCCCTCGACCTACATTCTACTGCCTCCACTTTGCCTGCTCCACATTCTCTGCCTCTGGTGCATTCTCCACCACACATTACACATGCACATTCCCAACTCCTTCTCCCTTCACTTATCTGTGGTTCAGTGCATCCCCCTTGTTCATACTGCCTCTGAGTGATCCCATATGACAGCTAACATTGTCAACATAATGGCGGAGATCATGACTCAGCACTGAGATATCAACGCCATGTGCATCAGATCAGCAACAGCATCCTCCATCAGCAGATGGCTGATGCGTCAGGTGACTTGGTGCCTGCTCTCCACATGCTCAGTGATGTCACTGCTGTTTGGCTGCCTCCTGTCCAACTGTGCATCTGCTGTTCCCTCTTCACTGCCTACACTGCAGACACTTCAAGACAGTGACTCACGAACTATCAATGTTTTGTGTGAAGATCCACTCTCACCTCCTGGAGTTAGGAATGGAGCACTACCATCTATTACAAAGTCCAAAGTCCTTCATTGGCCCAATATCTAACAGTACCTGCAACAGGTTAGCCATGACAAAAGGTCCTCCTGTACATTACAGAGTGAGGCATCTTACAGCTAAAAAGCTTCGTCATTCAAAGGCTGCCATCCAAGAACTCTTAGATGCAGGTATCATGCATCCATTTGACAGCAGTTTGTTATTACCTTTCCACCTGGTCCATAAGAAAGATGTATGTTTAGGTTGTGTGGAGACTATCATAAGTTCAATGTATGTACTGTTATGGATGACTATCCAGTCCTGCAGATTCATGACTTTGCGCAGCAGCTCCATGCCTCGCAGCTCTTTTGTGCTACTGACTGTCAAAAAGTTTATCACCAGATACTGATGCATAAGGATGATATTCCAAAAACTGCCTTCATCACACCTTTCAGCCTGCTTGAGTATTGCTTTATGCTTTATAGTCTGAAGAATGCTGTCCAAATGTGGCAATGGTTTATCGACACTGGATTGTTTTCCGTACCTTTTTGCTGTTCTTTTCTAGATGATATCCTCATCTTTTCCACCTCTGCTGAGGAGCACAAGCGGCAGTTATCTCAGATATTCAAAATTCTCTGAGATAATGGTGTAGAGATAAACCATGATGATGACTCATAACTTTGATGCCCCAGTGTTACCTTCCTCGTCTACACCATAACTTCGGAAGGAGTCAATCCAACATTCGACTGTGTAGCTTCCATAAATGAAGTGCTTCTACCATAAACTTATTGCAACCTCAGATGGTTTCTTGGCATGGTGAACTTTTTCCAGCTTCACATCCCTCACACTGCTTCTCTTCACGCCCCCCCGGATAGGCAAAAACAGTCATGGCACACGCAAGGTGCAATATACTGATGTGCTGACACATGCATTCAATGACATCAAGACAGCTCTTACAAATGCCATCAACCTCCCACATACAAGAAATATCTCCCACTCCCAAGAAAGATTATGTATTATCTTCTCAGTGAGTCCAAGAAAATGAAATTTTGGCAGAAATTTTTTTGCCAGAATGCTACACTGGCAAGGGCCTGTTTCACAGTACCCAGCTAGCAGCCACTGAAGTTCTATTCTGGGAGTAGTGCGGAAAACGTGTTGTACGAACACGTAATATTGCCTAACAGGAGAATAAATGCGGGAGAACTGAAACGGTGATTGTGGCAGGGTTAGTCAAGTTAACTGGAGAATAAGTTTTAACCCTGGCAGGCATAATTACAGAACAAGTGATGACAAGATTGTTTGTTAGGACAAGGAAGGAGAAGAAATGAGGATATCACACAAATTATGGAAGAATATGATTATTCCAAATGTATATAAAAATTTCATACTACTACTTTTCGATCTCATGCTCCAGAAGCTAGAGCATATGAATAAAATGTGAAACTATTTCCTAACATGAAACATTTTGCTTGTATAGTAAGCCTAATATGCATTTGATATTGTTACTTCATGATTATATTCTGCCGTGTTATAGAAATGACCATTTGTGCCAAAACAGTGTCGTTTATTTGGTGTGTGTTACAATTGCTGCAATATTAGGCAGACCTATTTTGTGTTATCTAGCAGACAGTGACAAAATACACATAATCAGATCGAGAAACCACACCAATCTTGGAGTACTATTCATATTAATGGCCTTTTCAGTATTAGACAATGACATTTGGTTTTTTCATGTAGCAAAACGTTTGACAAACTTTGATGGCTAATAGATTCTTTCCCAAACGGAAAGTAAGCCGTGTAAAGCTGTATTAAGGTTAGTGACTAAAAGCAATGCAGGACTTAAGAATTGAAGAAATGTGTACTGTCTTGCTTGTCTGTTGTCTTTACTGGTTTTATGTATCCTATATTTATTTTTATGTCACACATAACATCAAGTTATTAGCTAACAGGCAGTGAAGAGTGCCAATTTTCTGAAAACTTCCTGTTCTCCTGGTTACAAACAATCCCATCCAGTATTTATTGAGGTTTTTTTTAAAACAAGGGCAGGTTTCAAACTGGCTGACTGGGAGCAGGAGAGGTACCACAAGACACTTTAATTTGCACTGTTCTGAATATAGTTTGATGGCACCCATTACAAAATGTTACACGTTTGAGTTCCACAGAGCGAAATACAGTGACGTGCAATAGAAGAATACAGTGTGAAGAGGTGTGGCACTGCACTTTGGCACATTTAAGACCAAATAATAAGTCTTACACTTCTTCAAACACATATGTTTTATGTGTCAGACTCTTCAGAAAGATATGCACTACAAAATGGACATATTTTTGAAAAGTCAATTTTTTTAAATTTTTGGCGTCCTACCTCAAACCCTTGAGGGAGGAGAGGCACCACTGTCTAGCATTGCCCTGGTTCGGAAATATTGTAGATCCAGGGCAGATCTACAGAGCAGCCTTAAGTTGTAATAGGGAGGTGGGTAGTCTCATGTGACCCGTGTTTACGTTTAGTGATTTTGCTGTATCCTTTTTGTTTATTGCTCTCACGTCAAATGAAAACAAAACGGATTTCTGTGACCGGTAGCTATCAAGTGAATTGAAATACATTCACATAATTATGGGAATCTAAAATATGTTATTAGTTTCAGATTTGATTTTATTTCCCCTTTCTGACAGTCAAGCATTAATCACATTGCAGAACAATGAACTTATTTTTGTCGATTTGCTAAAGGAATTTGGCTTTTATTAATCTTTTCCACTGAACCAGCCAATTTATTGCCAATTTACTTGAAACAGAGTGTTTAGTTGCACACTATTGGCTAGTTTCAACTGTTACTGCATTTCAGGTGCATGTTTTCATCTTCTAGCACGTATGGCATTATGCCATAATAAAGAACCAAACATGAGATAATACAATACTGGTACTCCAAGAAAATTTACATCTGAATCTGGACATACGAATGTACACTTTAAGCCGAAATATGCATTTTAGTATGGTTCATGGAATTCCTATGCTCTTGGAGTATCCTCTAAGGTCTTTTATGACATTATGTAACACCTTTTAATGTTTTACACGTACAAACTTACAGGCTTCCTGTGTTATCGTAACTGCACAAGCGTGGTGATGCTTGCTGTCTGAGGCTCTCTGGCAACTGCTGAAATGAACCTATTTCTAACAGGTCGTGGGAAAATATTGCGAATTGTGGATTGAAAAGTGTTACTTTCAAAGTAAATTTCCTTTTGCACAAGATCAACAATGTGCGAGAATGTACGATGAATTTCTTAAGTCACAGAACTTTTTGTGGTGTCACCGCCAGACACCACACTTGCTAGGTGGTAGCTTTAAATCGGCCGTGGTCTGGTAGTATACGTCGGACCCGCGTGTCGCCACTGTCAGTAATTGCAGACCGAGTGCCACCACACGGCAGGTCTAGAGAGACGTCCTGGCACTCGCCCCAGTTGTACAGCCAACGTTCATAGGAATGGTTCACTGACAATAATGATATCAATTGCAGAGACGATAATTAGCATAGCCTTCAGCTACATCATTTGGTACGACCTAGCAAGGCGCCATTAACATTGGTTATTTATCTTGTCATGCCTGTACCGACAGACCGATGTTCTACAATTATGGATTAAAGTTAAGTATTCCAGAAGCTACGTACTTTTCTTTATAGCATTCATTATGTCTCCTGTTTCAGACCTCACGCCAGCCTGCGTGAGTTTAAGCGCGTGCCTTTCGGCTTCCTCTCATTGTGTCTAGGCTGTCTTGTCTAGACACAACATTTTTTACTCTCATTTATAAATCAACTCTTTGAGTACGATGATTTAGAATAATTTCAAGCCCATAAGATCTGACATTTATGTCGTTCTTAAAAATTTTACTGGCACATTTGTGTGATGTGTCTCAAAGTGTAAAACGCACAAAAAGGGGCAACATTATATGTGAAAGCTTTTCTTCCCATGTAGCAACACAACAGATATTAATTTAAACCTATTCGTGTGTTCGCATTACTTAACAGTGATGTTGCTTTTATTGGCTGACTACATCACGTGTCCTATGTTCTGAATATCCGCTGTCTTTGGCTGGTGAGATCATCTGACGTGAGCTCTGACCTGCTTACAAAAGTCTATCGCAATCTCTATATCAATGCTTCAGAAAGTAACATGCAGTGTTTAGTGGAATTCAAATTTATACTTTTGTAATACGAAAATACACAGTATACATGTTGCTGCACATCAGACCTCTTCCCAAAACATGTTTTGTTCCCTGAGTTTCATTTTCAGTGCCGGGAAAGTCTATGCCGGTGTATAAAACCATAACCATGCAAAAGACTGGTAAGTTTTACAGTTCTGGGAAAAGTACACTCTCACTTAACATGGAAAAAGTGTATTTTCACCAGGGAGGAAATGTGCTTTTAACCTGGAATTCTGGAAAAAATCCAGGAATTTTTTTTTCTCATCCATGTATACACCCTGTAACTGCTACCCACCACATTTCACACATTATAAAAATACAAATTCATCTACGGAAATAGGAGTTATCGAGGAGAAACTTTTGCAGTTTGATTTCAAATTTTACTTTGTCCCCAAGATTTGCAATGATTCTAAATGAAAATGTAACAGAACTAAGTTGTTTTAGGAATACCAAAATGAGATTTTTCCAGTTTAAATTCTCATCAGTATGGACAGACATTATCTATTGGTTGGTGAAGTTGGAGGGGGGAGAAAGGAAAGGCAAGGGAAGGCATTACTGACGTCAGCTGTATTGGGATGTTACTCAGAATCAGCAGCAATGTGTGAAAATGAATGCCAGACCAGGGTTTGAACCCAGGATCTCCTGCTTATTAGGCAGGTGCATTAACACAGCACCACCCGGGACTCAGTGCTATCACAACTCTGTTGGCTGTCTTGACACACCTCACAGCTGATCCACATTCCCACCAGCCACTACCTGTCCACAGTTCTCATCCATTTCCTCAATGTTCACTACTCTGAGATTCCTGCAGGAGGTCGGTTGTACTTGTACATCTGCAATGAAGAAAGTGGATCCATTGCCTATCTAGGTGAGAGTAGCAAGCATGGAGGAAGTGGACGGCGACTACAGATAGGTGGCACTAGGTGGCAATGTGGGTCAGTCATGAGATGAGATGTGCCTTTGTAGTCAGTGTGGTTGCCATAACCCTGTGTCTCAGATAGCACAGTGGTTAACTCACCTGCCTAGTAAGCAGGAGATCCCAGGTTTGAATCCCTTGCCCAGCATACATATTCACTCATAGCCACTGATTCTGTGTAACGTTCTGATACAGCTGATATCAGTAATCCCTCCCCTTTCCTTTCCTTTCTTTCCCCTTCATATTCAATTTACATATAATCTATCACAGCAGCAGATTCCGCATGGTGTCTGTTCTTTCATACATGTACAACCTGTGGGTAATACCTCCTGAGGGGTAAAATAGTATTTTCTGAGGGATAAAAACTAAACAATTTGACTCTGTTTCAGTCATGAAGCTAGGTTATTTTCAAAAGATATTTACTATTATCACAAATTTTTGTAAGAGACTAATTGATTATATAAGTTATCAATAATTACTTTTTCTCAATTAGTAGTATTAATGCAGTGAAGGTTACAGGTTCCTCACGTAGTTCACTCACTACACAAATAAGTTGTACTTTGTCCCATACATTGCTGATGATAAAAATGAGACATACATGTAACAAATGCAACATTAATCTACAGGAAGGTCCCCCTTGTATCCTTAAATCTGGTGGCCCATTCGAGGAGCAGTATCAGACTTGATACAGTCTTTGTTTGCAGACTCGTGAGTGTAAAGAACAGTGTGCAGAAGTTATTTTTAATGGAAGGTGGCACTAGTGATGTTTACACATGCTTTTTTAGATGTGTGAGGAGCAATACGAAAACTGATATAGTGCTTACAAACAAGTGAATGATGAAAACATAATATAACAAAGTGGTTTTTAGTGGAATATTAGTGGAGGTTTACCATAATGACTTATCGTGTAAGGAACACTTTCCTAAGGCACTTTCGACGGGAACTTATAAAACATTCAAGTGACTATCAGAGGAGTGTACATTTGTAGAACATGACTGACTAAAATAAAAAAGTTTTTAGAACAAAGTGACTGTCTTGAAAGATAACGGCAGCTAGACTGTGAGGTGGAACAACAGAAGAGGACCCGAGGAATTATGACTAACTGAACCACTCTGTAGAAGAAGAAATGCTGGATACTGGAACAGCAGAGATGGTAGCCATCATGAAAACTTGACTAATCTCATGTTTGGAATTCTGTAGCAGGCAACATATCAGACAATATTAGACAGTACCAAATAGATCTGGAGGTGGCATCACTGAACTCATTGCATACACATATTTAAAAAGTATTTCAGTAATTTGCTTTATTCAGTGTTCTAATTTAATTCTATAAAAATACCTGATAAGGAAAAAAGTGTTAGTGGTAAGAAAATTGTTCTTGATGATAAAGGAAATCAAGATGATAATGTAGTGGTTGTACCTAATTTTCTCATTAACACAGAAATTTTAAATGAGGTAGATAATGAAAGAGGATCTGATGATAGTCAAACAAATAGTCAAATTTTGGAAGAAATGACAAGGGCTTCACCCAGTAATGGTAAAAATGTAAGTAACGTTGAAATTAACAATGAACTGATGCGAGGGTGGTTTGAAAAGTTCTCGGAACGAAATAGAAGAAAAGTGCTTCCATCACTGAAACTTTTTTTATTTTTCAATGTAATCTCCTTGTGGATTAATGCACTTGGTCCAACAATTTCCCAGTGCCTTGATCCTATCTGGAAAATGAGTTTTCTCCAGGCCTGCAAAATAGTTGTCAATTCCAGTTATCAGTTCTTCATTTGAAGTGAATCTTTGTCCACCAAGAAAAATTTTAAGTTTTGGGAAGAGATGGAAGTGTGATGGAGCCATATCAGGTGACTAAGGTGGGTGCGGCAACAACTCATACCTTAGTTCATGTAATTTTGCCATGGCGATGGAACATGTGAGCAGACATTCATCAAGAGTCACGGCCCAATCTTGCAGATAAATTTTTCATTTGTAATTCTTCAGTTAAAATGTGATGTACCCTTTCAGAAGACATCTGGCAAGCATGAGCAATGTCATGCACTATCCGTCAGCGATCCTCCATGACCATTTTGTGCCCTTTTGCAATGATTTCCTGGTGCAGTAACACATCTTGGCTGACCACTGCAAGGATCATTTAAGCTCTCCT
The DNA here is from genome assembly GCF_021461395.2 of Schistocerca americana. Lineage (NCBI taxonomy): Eukaryota > Metazoa > Arthropoda > Insecta > Orthoptera > Acrididae > Schistocerca > Schistocerca americana. The sequence goes on from NC_060120.1 coordinate 43,881,143, forward strand.
GATCAAATTTAAATTCATTTGTCCACTTGGCAACAGTTGAATATGAAGAAGCAGAGTCCCCCAGTGTATTCTGGAAATCGGCATGAATGTCCTTTGCTTTCATACCTTTCTTTATGATGTACTTAATCACTGTTCAAATCTCTTTTTTTTTTTCATCTTTGCAAATCACTACATGGGAACAACAACAGAGCCACTTCACCACCACAGCTCTCTTCCAAGAGCACTGAGGTGGCACATGTTCATGGGCAACAGTCCAATGAATATCATGTGAACAACTCACTGTGCTAGCAGTGACCTCTTGTGGTGATTCTGAGAACTTTTCAAACCATCCTCATACAACCCTGCAATGTCAAGCAAGAATCTGTCAGTGACCACTTCTTCTTTGGTAAAGTAAATACAGAACAAAATGGTGGGATAGATAACAGCATGAGCATGGCAAACGTAATAGCTATGCTGACTAATTTAATACAAATGAGTAAACTAAAAGGAGAAATGAACTCAAGCAAGGGTCAAATGAAAGGAATATTGGCAATATAAAGAAGGAGCTGGGGTTTATAAATGAAAATTTAACAAAATTTGACTAAAGAATTGTTAAATTAGGAAGTATTTATGAGAGCTGGTTGAGTGAGGCTCGTATGTATATCGATTATAAAATGGAGGAAGTAGGCAATCATTGTAAAGCTAGTAAGGAAGAAAATGTTGTGAAATTGTGTAAGAATGGGTTGGAAACAGTAAATGCTAATTGTCATAAAGTTGATGAGAATATTAAAACTTATTGTGACAAAAATAAAGATGATTTGAAAACACGGCCACAGCAGACAAAAGAAGTAGTGAATACCCTAAGTCTTGGAAGTAAAGTCGGAAATAAGTGTATGTCTCTAAATAAGGACAGTATGTTGGGAGTTAATGAATTCAAAATTTACTGAAATTTAAAATAAGGTGAATCAAAGTGTTGGTGGGAGTGATCACTCTGTATCAGGTTTTTCATCTGTCATTAGTATGAAAAACTGTGGCAATGTACACCCAATGGAATTTATTATAGAATTTCATGATTTGCCTAAGGGATGGAGTGAAGGAGAGAAAATGTCTTTGTTAAGAATTTTTGTGAAAGGGGATGCTTATGGTTGGGCAGCACAAGTAGTAAATAAATGTGCTTCTTGGAAAGAAGTCAGAGAGGTCTTTTCAGAAGAATATTGATCCAGAATAGAACAACAGAATGTCTTCAGTTAGGGTGGAGAAAAATTATAACCATGAGAGAGGCATAATAAAACTATTTTGTCAATATTGGGTAAACAAACTCAAATAACTTAATCAGGTTTTGGATAGTGAAACAGTTTTCTTGGGATTAGAAAACAATTTGCCTCAGTGGATAATGAAACAGTTTTCTTAGGGCTAGAAAACAAATTACCTCAAAGAGGCCCAGTGGAAATTTAAACGATTTTTTTTAACTCATGTGGAAAGAGTAGAAAGTGTTGAATCTAATTTTGGGGAACAGAAACCTACTTCAGCAAGGGAAAATGGGAGTAGAAATAGTTACCAAATGAATAACTGGAGAAGTAATAGTAACAGAATAGGTAGGGATGAAGATAGCACAGGTAACTGGAATGGAAGGATAAATGGTCTTGCAAATCAGGATCAGGGAAACTAAGATTTGCACCAGGCCCAGACTTGACAAAAGGTTGCAAAGAACCATACAATTTCAAATATAATACTGGTTATGTGCCAAAAAGTAGTGGAATTAAACATTTTTATAAAGATAAGTATAATATATAGCTTCAAAATTATAAATATAATAAGAAAGCAGTTCTATACAGAAAGAAAATGGAAGGAACCAGACTATGTGCTAAATCAGCATGAAAATGAAACATAAGAGATAAATAATGCAGAAGAAACAAACAGCATTAAAGAGAAAACTAGTAACTCTTGTTTGTAATTAAATAGAGAAATTTCCAGTAGCAGTAGTGAAGAAAATTCATGTGAAAAGTTGTCTGATCACATAGGTGTAATTGAAAATGAAAATACTGTTCTACTGTTACAAACTGAAAACAATGACAATTAAGAGGAGATACCAGAAGGTGAGTCCATACAAGGCACATCAACTTTGAAGTGTTTGGCTTTGTGGTCTAATAATAATGAGGAAAAGTATCAAAAAGGTAATCAAATGTTGAATGATAATGATAGTGATACAAGTAGTAATTAGCAAGATGAGGTGAATGAGGAATAGTCAAGTAGTGATAATGAGGAAGGAGCATTTGAATGCGTTTATTACGAAAAAAAGTAGTTTAATTAGTAAAGAGAAAGTAATTCTGAAAAATGGGGCTATTAATGAAGAGAGGAGTATAGTAGAGGTAAGTAATGAGGAGGATATTGCTGTGTGTCACTTGACTTTGGCTGAAAACAATTTTGGTGATCCAGGTGATGGTTTTTCTAGAAGAAAAATAAATAAGGGCTTGTTGTACGAAGCAGGCATTTCAGAGAATAGTGATGAAATATACTGCATAATCCTGTGGTTATGTCTAAGGTACAAAAAGTGGTAGTTATGTGCCTCCTGGCCAGCAGGAGTGAATTACATGTGAAATCTCAAGCATTTTTTGATTCTATTAAAAAAAGAGAGGGGCTAGTTGCCATGAGGGTTTCTGGAATTCGTATTATTGGTGCTACTGAGAAAATGTCAAAAAACATTAAAGAAGAGATAATTTGAACATATAATTGGCTGACCAAAGGATGGATTTTAAATTTTTAGTTATTCCTGGTCTTAAAATCAATATACTTTTTTAACTTTTGTGCACATGGAATGTCAAAATTGATTTCAGTGTTGGAAATTTTTCATTTGATTATAATGGTAGTACAGATGAAAGAAATTTGTTTGGTAAGCTGGGTAATGTGAGTCATGTGAGAGGAGCTTTTCCTTTAAGATATCTTGCTGTGTATAATCAAAATAATCAAAGAGAGCAAGAAAAGACTATTGAACTCATCAGGGACAAAAGGATGATTTAGCTAAAATATTAATTCAAAATAATAAATTATTCTCTGAAAACCTGAATTAGTTAAAAAATTGAGTGTAAATTGAAATTTAAAGACATAAACCCTTTTTTGAGAAACCTTAAGTAATCCCATTTTCAAGAACAGAGGGGTTTAAAAGGGAAATAAAAAAGAACGATTTGATGAGGAATTATGGGCAGATCTGATAGGTATAATAACCCTTCAGTAGTAGTCTGCAAAAAGAATGGGGGTGTGAGATTAGCATCGGATGTCAGAAGACTTAATGAAATTGTGCAAAGAGAAAATGTTAGGCCTGCTAATCTACAGTAGATGAAATTCTATGAAAATTCCATGGTGCTAAAATTTTAACTTTGTCTCTTGTGGGTACTGGACTATTAATTTGGCTAAGGAATCCAGACCTTGTGTGGCTTTCATACATATAGGCCCTTTGCATTGAATGTTTCAGTTGGTGTATTCATCCGGGCTACAGATCAGGTGTTGGGTAATGAATAAATGATTATGAAGAGGACATACTTATTGCAAATTCAAGCTGGTTTGGGCATTTTAGTTTAATGGATGAAGTTTTACAGGCTGTCAGAAAGGGAAGAAGAAATTAGATGTCACCAAATCAGAGTTGGGTAGAAAGGAGATTTCATTTTGGGGTCATAAAATAAATGAAAAGGGAATCTATCCAGCTCCCAAGAAATTAAAGGCTATAGAAGATTTTCCACCTCCTAGAAATAAAAAAGAATTGATAGCCATGTTGGGCTTGTTCAGTTTCTATTGTAATTTTGTAAGTGATCAGACATTTAATAACCCATGTTTAGAGAATTTGTTGAAGAAAAATGTAGTTTAGAACTGGACAGATGAATTTTCAAAATAATAGTTATTATTATTTTCAAGAATTAAAAGAAGAATTGGTTAATAGTAAAATATTGTATCATCCAGACTTTTCTTTGCTGTTCTGTGTGAGCACTGATGCTAGATATTCTGGGCTGCGGGTGGAAATTTTCAACTCATGAAAACAGAAATTGGAATTGAACATAGGACCCTAGCCTTTGCCAGTCGAATGTTGCATTCTGTTAAGGAAAAAATACAGGGTTTCAGATGTAGAAGCATTAGCTATTATATTTGGTTATCAGAAATTTAACAGAAACTTAGTAGGATACTGAATAGTTGTTGATACTGATCACAGTTCTTTGAGTTTCTTACAGCAGGGTAGGTTGAAGCAGAACAGGTTGACAATGTGTGTCATATTTACTTTCACTGTCACATGGGACAGGAAGCCTCCTTTTACCCAGTCAGATGTTACACCTACACATGCATAAAAGGAAAGGACAATATTATTGCTGATGTATTGCAACAATTTGACATAGAGGTAATACACTTGTGGGAAATGGGGTACCAGTGGTGTGATAGAAGAATAGTGACACAGCAGAGAGGTACAATTTCCACACTATTAATTGGTAAACACAGTATACATAACTAGTGAAGCATTACGAGCATATGGAGTATGTTCACTTCCACTGTCACATGGGACAGGAATCCTCCTTTTACCCAGTTAGAGAAGTTACACCACAACACACATAAAAGGAAAGGATAATACAGGGTGATTCAAAAAGAATACCACAACTTTAGGAATTTAAAACTCTGCAACGACAAAAGGCAGAGCTAAGCACTATCTGTCGGCGAATTAAGGGAGCTATAAAGTTTCATTTAGTTGTACATTTGTTCGCCATTTCAGCCGATAAAGTTTTTGGTCCCTTTTTCTTCGAAGGTGCTACTGTAACTGGACTACAGTATCTGGAGATGTTAGAGAATTGGCTGTTCCCTCAGCTTGAACAAGAAGCACAACAATTCATATTTCAGCAGGATGGAGCGCCACCACATTGGCACTTATCTGTCCGTAACTACCTGAACGTCAACTACCCGAGGCGATGGATCGGCCGCCAGGCAGCCCGTGACAGAGCACTTCATCTCTGGCCTCCAAGAAGCCCTGATCTTACCCCCTGCGATTTTTTCTTATGGGGGTATGTTAAGGATATGGTGTTTCGGCCACCTCTCCCAGCCACCATTGATGATTTGAAACGAGAAATAACAGCAGCTATCCAAACTGTTACGCCTGATATGCTACAGAGAGTGTGGAACGAGTTGGAGTATCGGGTTGATATTGCTCCTGTGTCTGGAGGGGGCCATATTGAACATCTCTGAACTTGTTTTTGGGGCGAAAAAAAATCTTTTTAAATACTCTTTGTAATGATGTATAACAGAAGGTTATATTATGTTTCTTTCATTAAATACACATTTTTAAAGTTGTGGTATTCTTTTTGAATCACCCTGTATTATTGCTGATGTATTGTCCTCTTTACCACAAAGAAGAAGGGGTAACATTCAAGAAACGGGAAGGTGTTTGATCAAAATATTCTATATGGAAAGGTTGAAGGAAGAAAAATCTACTAGAAAAATTTGTGAAAACTCATTGAACAATATTTCAATTCTCATAATTTTCCAAAAATGAAACGATATTATCTGAGTCATATAAGGCTGCATTTGAGAAGGAAGTCTGTAGATAATCAGGAACAGAAATTATGTTTCCCTGAGCTGCATGTGTATACTTTGATTATTTGCATTAAAGTTACGATCATTATGGAAAAAGAAAACTGGTAGCTAAAATACAAGAAACAGTAACTTTTGATAATATTATGAAGGTGAGTGAAAAGAAGTTTAGGGTCATTCCATATCAAATCACCCAATAAAAAATAAATTTTACACCCACCTCCTTAGATTTTCATGAAATTTGGATCAAATGGTTCTAATACCATTCTGACAACACCTGCAAATTTTTTTGCTGTATCTCTTATAGTTTTTTTTAAATAAATTTTTAAAGTTTTTATGTTTTGCGTTTTCCGAACCTTTGGAAATGGTAAATTTAATTTCTATTCAAAACTTTAAAATTGCTTATCTTAAAAACTCTTTTAGATAACATCCTGAATTTTTGCAGCAAGTTTATTTATTATACGTATTTGAAGATAAAAATGATACTATTAAAATATATTAATATTTTCTATGAAAAAATAATAATATATATGTATTTTTTCTTTTTTTTAACGGATGTTTTGTTTTATAAGAATTGCAATATCTAGAGTCTCAGACCTGATAGAATGCTCAAATTTCTTTTAATTTACTCTTAAACATATAGGCTACTTGATAAAACAAAAATAATGATGGCTTTTTAACATGTTTATTAATTATAGTAGATTACATTAGAATTATGTTCAAAGATAGTGTTCTTACAACACTTATGTATAACCCAACTGATTGCTTGAATCATTGAATTTTTTGAGTAATTTTGTCTTTTTAATAAACATTAATGCTGATTCAAACTGTTTTTCCACTTCATCCAAGAGCTTTCAGTTCTTTTGATATAGTCTTTTTTGAAGTAATACATTCTTCCAGTGCCGCTTGATTGAGGTGCGTCTACTACACAGACTATGTGCTCCAAAGGCACTATGCAAGAATCTTCTCTTTCAGGCCAATAAAATGATGCAGCTGGTCCTGAAGGATGTAGAAATAGAATTTCTGCATCTTCTTCATCATTGAATATTGTTTTTACCTGTCCAAAGTACCAGTTACCATCATGATTTGCATGGTTCAACACGAACCCAGTCAGAAGAAGAATGGAAAGAAAAGCACTATCTGTAGTCCTTCTAATTTCAAGGTTTTTTGTTGGAAGTGGTTTGAAGTTATGAAAACTTCTTGTTCCAGGAATGGTTCGGGTTGCTGAAAAAACGTTTTTCTAGTTTTAACCGCAGCAAATCAGCTTCTTTTTGCTCAATAAAGTGAAAATGAATGTTTTCAATATTTTTTTCACAAAACTTGTACACATCGATTGCTGTCATTATTTGTTCTTCATCTGAAAGCTGTAGACTGGCTTTCCTTAAAATTCTTTTAATAGTTCCTCCTAGGCCATCACAAATTGACTTCCCATGACTTGTTGCAAAAAAAGAGTGTTGGGCCTTAAAATTAAAGTCTCTCAAGTGTTCAGTCAAATTTTTAAAACTGTTTCTATTTTTGTACTGCCCAGCACAACCATCTGTAAAGTAGTGAACTGAGTCAATGTCAGTATGATGTAATGACAGCCACTTTGTAATTTCTTTTTGTACAAAGTTAACAAAACCAGTGTCATGTTCTTGGCCATCACTAATAAAACAGTGGTTGGAAACAAAAACATTGTTTTCCTCATTTCCTAGGAAAACTCCAACTGGGTGTAGAGTACAACCACCTCTATTCCAGTGGTAACTTTGGATCTCATTTTGTATAACAAAGGAATAACTTTCACTGAAATCCATCACAATAATTACTGTTTTGGGTGGTGGGTCTTCTTTCAATCTTTTAAAGGCTGCTGATTGGGATTTTGCTATAAATGAGTGCGGGGTGAGCTTTTCCAATGACCTAACCAATAAACAAATGTAGTCTTCAACACTGATAGACTGTTTGATCATTTCTGCCCTGTCTGTGTTAACCCACTGACTGATTACAATTTCTTCTTCTAAATCATAATCTTCACTTAGTTTTTCAGTTAAGTACTCAGTTAGTGCAGCATTTGCAGGACAGCTGTCGCAATGATGTAGCATGCAGTTTTGGTTTTCCGTGTTGCACACAAGCATCTTAATTAGGTCTTTATAAGATTCTTCAATTTTCACAGCATCCAATAATAGTTTAACATTCTGGTGGATACTGCATACACATACAGTGTGTGTGCCTGCAGCACCAGCAAGGATACACCATTTAGGTTTCAAGAAACAAAATTTTGAAAATCCTACTTCTACCTCGGGATTATCCCATTTGAAAGAATAATAGAGTTCTCTCAAGTTACACAAAATGAGTCTTTTTTGCATCTACACATTTTTTTGAACACTTACTTTGTCTTTTGGTCCAGGTAGCACTTTGGAACTTTCATCCTTTTCATAAAAATCTGTTACAAGTCTTACTGTATTTTCAGAAAGAGTTTTACCTTTTCTTGGACCAGGAGTTTCCAAAATACCCTTTTCACATTTTAGCTTTCTAGCTCGTCGCACCATGTACTCACTTACATTAAATTCTTTCATCACTTTATTTCGACTCCAAGAATCTGGAGCCAAGGTCAGAATCTGGATTTTTCTAGACCTCCAACAGATGACATCTTCTCTTTCATAAGAGAAATCATTACATCAAAATCCTTTGCTTTCTCAACCACACTTGTATCTTCTTCGTCATCATCAGAACTTGGTGCATCATATTTTAATGCTTTTGAAACCGCCTTTTTTTCAGTCTTTTCAATACTACTAACCTTCCTTTTAAAATAAGACTCTTTACTTTGTTCTGACAAGCCATGAAGCTTTATCGGTGTTAAACCTAAATTATCAAGAGCAATGTTTGTTTGTACGAGGGATTCATTTCTGGATTCCAATGATTCTAATTCAACCATGACTTCATCATCTGTTTCACTTTCATTGACTTCAACTCTTAATTTTTCTTCACAAAAGTTACGGCACGTTGAGCAAAGCTTTTGTCCAGGTTTTATGCTACTATTTTTTGTCAGTAATTGTTTAGAAAGATCCAAGCCTACACTTCTCAACGACTTTTGATGGGCTTTTTGTGTTTTTTTTAGTGGGTCTACACATGTTGTTTGATACTTTTCAAAAACATTTAAAAAGTAGTAGCTGTGGTGTGAACATATATTCTTAAATTCACACAGATTAATTCCAGATCGTAAGTGGATCAAATTTTTTTCTTCCTCACTCAATTCAGGTAGCGGTTGTAACTTTTTTGAAGGTGTGTAGGTTGTTTGGAAACAGATTTTTTTAAATAACCCTACGCTACAGGTTTGAATATCTGACATACTGATTTCACTTTTGGTCTGATTACTGTTCTGGTTACTTTCATAGGATATTGGAAAAGAATCTCTGTAAACTAAGTAACAGTACTTACTGAAAGTTTGAATAAACTTAATGAAATACTATCCAAGCACTATTTAACACTGTAATAATTTTGTACTTCAAAACACAGGAATAACAAAACAAAATCCAAGCATACATTGTTACTCCAAGAAGATAAAAACTTATTTTTGGTGTCTAAGTCACTTGGTACTTTTTATTTTTAAACTATAATTCATATTATTTAAAAAAATAGATAACTATTGAACAGGTTAAAAAGCCAACATAATTTTTCTTTTATCTAATAGCCTATACAATTAAGAGTATTTTAAAACAAATTTGAGCTTTCTATCAGGTCTGAGACTCTAGATATTGCAGTTTTTGTAAAACTAAACAAAAAAAAAACCAACAACTACTTGTAATTTTTTTTCATTTGGAAGATTTTAATATATATTTTTATGGTAATTTTTTTAACATTTAGATATAATACACAAACTTATTCCAAAATTTCATACTGATATCTTGAGTATTCTTTAACATACAAATTGTTTTAGTTGTGAGGACACGTTTAAGTTATGATTTCCGACTGCTGAAACAACGCAAAATCTAAAAACTTTAAAAATTTATAAAAAAAACCTAAGAGATAGAGCAAAAAAATTTTACAAGTGCTTTCAGGATGATAAAAGAAGTAATTGTACCAAGTTTCATCAAAATCTGACATGGCTGGTGTCAAGGCCTGGGTGACTTGACATGGAATGACCCTTTAGCCAGTTGTGACACCTGACCATAGTAATATTCCCTTAAAGGATTTAATGCATTCAGTATTACCTAATGAACCAAGAGAATTAATAGCAGTCAATTTACTTGGACCTTTACTCAGTTCTACATGGCATTTGTAAACAGGTATTAGTAGTTTTGGACACTGTTGCCAGACGTGTTAAATTTTATCCTTTGAAGAGCGCCAACATCAAGAGTTATTACTGAAAAAATTTGAAACTGACTGTTTTCTAAGAGTAGGTATTTCAACTGTGTAGCTTTCAGGTAATTGGCCTCAGTTTCCTGTAGAAATATTTTTGCAGTTCACAGGCCAATATAAAATTAAGCAAATAAAAATATCAACATACTTCCCTCAAGGCAATATGAGTGAGAGAGTAATGAAGGAATTCAACATGTTATATAATATGTCTTGTAGCAAGAAACACTCTGCTTGGGCAAATTACATATACCAGTTTGAGAACAGCATTAATAATTTGTGGAATAATCCACTGATTTTTCACCATGCAAACTGATGTTTGGGAAAAAGCCTTATGTGGCTTATGTGAAATCAAGTAAATTGTTTGGACTGAAAAATATAATTGATTTAAAACATTATGTGATTCCTGTAAGACCTATGTCACCAAATAAACTAATAAACATTGAACTCATTAAGATTGGAGATATTAATTTTTCAATTTTACTTAAAGAATAAAAGAATTCCTAAAGCTATAATGTCATGTAAGCAGAGGTTTCACTGCTCTTATACCAGCTGGTCACTAGTGTCATCTCAGCCAGGTGAGGTCATTCTTCCTTTCCTCATCGACTCATCTAGACCTGTCCTTTAAAACTATTTACAGTTACACATTTCTCCATACACACACAAGACTTTCTGACAGTATCCCTTTTAATATTTGGCAAGGATTATATCCTCCAGATTTGGGGCATTAGATCCAGTCCAAAAAGAACACTTGCAAAATTTGTTATAAGGGTCTGATTAACTTTTGTTCTATCATTCCTCAGTCCTTGGTAAAAGTATGACAATTACAGCTCAGTCAATAATCTTTAATAGCTCAGTTACAATTGGTTTCACATGTACAGATTCCACTCCCTTTTGATTCAGTGATATTCTTCCTTTGATACCTTGGTCCTACACTCTCTTCAGAGAACCTTTTGCAGTTCCTTTGATGTAATCTTTATCTTTGAAAACCATTAGCACTTCTTATATTTTTCACTTATGGCCTTATATCATAGAGTCCTCACCAAAAGAGGCAAATTTCATACGGCATGTTTAGATTGTGTTTCATCCAGTCCAATATATACCACCAGCATTACTTAAAGTCCTCGTTAAAAAGAGGCAAATTTCATGGGCCATGTTTAAAGTGTGTTTTACATATTTATGAATGTGTCATTGTTTTTTTAAAGTCCTTCATGCTAGAGGCAAGTTCACAAAAATTATTTCAATTACCATTTTGTAAATTTACTATTTAAATTCCTCATCAGTGGAAGCAAGATTCGTAACACTCAACCCAAAGAAATCAATACATCCCACTTACCCACACAAAAAACATTTACACCATCGTGATTGGTATTTTGTGAAGCATGTTTATCATAACTTATTACGAACTTTAGTGTTTGCATTTATGAGAATTTTATTCAAATATGGAACAAAATTAGTGGGTTTACTTTGACTAAAAAGAGTCCAGATAGATAAATGATCAGAATTATCACTTCTATCAACAGACTGAATATTGCTTACTTTATATGAAAATATTTCCTATCTTTTAAACTTTGGTATTATTATTGTGAGACTTAGTATTGATTCTGTTTGCTTGTCTATTGCTTATAATTATTTTACATTATGAGACAATTTAAATAAAGTTTAGTATTAACAGGAAGGAGTGTAGGGAAAGGTGTCAGTACTTACACTGCTGTGGGGCCACAACCACAACTGCCTGTTTCTGCCAGTGTATGTGATGAATTATGTAGATTGTATTTTCCTCAGTTATTTTTCAAAGCCCACCCCTTTTAATTACTTTTTCTAATGCCATATAACTGAGTCTGTCCTTTCCTGCTTCTTGTATTGATGAGAATGGGCTTAGGCCAAACCTCTCCATCATTATCATATCTTTAGGTTTCCATCCATTAAAAAAAAGGAAAAAAAGAATGAGGCCTCGCACTTCTCTTGTAGTAGTATCCTACCAAAACTCCTTTAACTGGTACCATCCAAATGTTAGAATAATAAATTTCGGTAAAATAATTTTGTCTGGTGATTATATAATGCTGGGTGTGGATATTCTGTATGAAAATATCAAGTGATGTGATGAAAATGTTAGTATTTTCTGTATAGAACTCAAAAGAGGGTGAATGGATTTTTTTCTTCTTTGCAAAGGATAATACTAACTGAGAATTTATGTATTATATCTACAAAGAAAATGTGAAAACAGGCAAAGATAAAGAGCCTGAGTTATAATGGTTAACAAAATATGTGACACAAAACTGATCCTAGTGACATTGGTCAGAGGATGATTTGAGGCTGAGATCTGAATTAAAGGAACATTTGACTCCTGAGGGGGGAAAAAGGGGCAGCTTCCAAACCATCCAACAGTTTATACAATTATTACTGAAAAAAACTAATAAAAGGTTTATGTATTTATTTATGCTTGCCTTGGTATGTGTAACTTAAATTTTTGAATTTAATCATTTTCTTGATAAGAAACTGATTAGGGTCTATTGTGTATTTATTTCACTTGACGATGAGTTAACACTGCTGCCACCAAGCACTCAGACTGTGAAATGTAATAAGTCCAGAGATGGTGAAGTGGTGGAATATGGACAGCGAAAAGTTATTCTCATGGTGATGTAGTTTTTTTTCTTTTCTTGAAAAGGTTTATGCTTTTGTTAATCATTTCAAGTTTATTAATGATTATTGGTCAATGTAAAGTTAAAGTAATTTCAATTTTGTAATTCTTTCAAATTTCATTTTTAACTAAATTTAGATAATATGCAACAAATAAGAAAGATTTAATTTTACAGTTTTTTCTGTTTTTGTATAAAAATATTAGTAGATTATCAGTGCTTTCAGGTACTTACTTAAAATTATTGAAATTTGTGACATAATATTCAAAATATTGACTTCAATATTTATAATTCCAATGGGGGAGGGGGGGGGGGGGGGGGGAGTGATGTGACAAAGCAGGTTTGGCCCCCACCATCCAACTTTGTCCTTTATACTCCTTATTAAAATAGCTAGGATCTATACTAATTTTTTTCTTGATGTTATTCCTCTCAAAAGTTTTGACGATAGAATCCGTTATCTGGGAGGTGGGAGGCTGTTTTCAAGAAATGGTATAAATTTATCATGGAATACATTAAATTATATTTCAACATTTGGTTCATTATAAATTTCATCGAGGTATCCCGTGTAAACTGTTCTTAAAAATATTTGCTCTGGAGTCATTAATTATTCTCAGTGATTTCCATTCTAGAATATCAGTACTGTAAGGTATTAAATATCTGTGCATCATGATAAGAAAGACCATTTGTTGTTTGGTATACAGTTAATTTCTAACTGTGAGCTCCATCAAAGCAAACGTGATTCATTAGGGTCCTACCATCTTTGTCCACCCATGTTGGAAAGTTAATTACTGATGTCAAACTGTAGGATCAAAACAATGTTTCCAGACTGTTTTTCCTATCAGAATACTTCAGAAAGTGCACTAAAATCCCCACAGACTATTATCTGCTTGCAACTGTCTGACAAATAGAATATTAAGGAACCCAAATTTATCATAAACAGTTCAAAATTTCTGAACAGGGATCTGTGTAAAGTTAAATAGCTTGCCCAGCTAGCCGTGTGGTCTAACGCACTGCTTCTTAAGCGATTGCTGTCTCCATGTACGCGTACACCATAATTACTCTACCACGCAAACATTGGGGTTACACTCGTCTGGAATGAGACACTCTTTGGAGGGGGGGGGGGGGGGGGGGGGTTCCACTGGGGGCGGCCGAACTGCACAAAGGGATCAGTCAGTGTGGGGTGGTGGTGGGATGAGTGGACTGCAGCAGCCTGTTGTAGGGTTGTGTACCACTGAGGGGTATAGCGGGAATGAAGCCTCTCCGTCGTTTATACATCCCCAGTTCAATACATCCTACAACCATACATACATACAACCACACACTTTTATATGCTATGTTGTTGTTGTGGTCTTCAGTCCTGAGACTGGTTTGATGCAGCTCTCCATGCTACTCTATCCTGTGCAAGCTTCTTCATCTCCCAGTACCTACTGCAACCTACATCCTTCTGAATCTGCTTAGTGTATTCATCTCTTGGTCTCCCTCTACAATTTTTACCCTCCACGGTGCCCTCCAATGCTAAATTTGTGATCCCTTGATGCCTCAAAGCATGTCCTACCAACCGATCCCTTCTTCTAGTCAAGTTGTGCCACAAACTTCTCTTCACCCCAATCCTGTTCAATACCTCCTCATTAGTTATGTGATCTACCCACCTTATCTTCAGCATTCTTCTGTAGCACCACATTTCTAAAGCTTCTATTCTCTTCTTGTCCAAGCTAGTTATCGTCCATGTTTCACTTCCATACATGGCTACACTCCATACAAATACTTTCAGAAACGACTTCCTGACACTTAAATCAATACTCGATGTTAACAAATTTCTCTTCTTCAAAAACGCTTTCCTTGCCATTGCCAGTCTACATTTTATATCCTCTCTACTTCGACCATCATCAGTTATTTTACTCCCTAAATAGCAAAACTCCTTTACTACTTTAAGTGTCTCATTTCCTAATCTAATTCCCTCAGCATCACCCGACTTAATTTGACTACATTCCATTATCCTCGTTTTGCTTTTGTTGATGTTCATCTTATATCCTCCTTTCAAGACACTGTCCATTCCGTTCAATTGCTCTTCCAAGTCCTTTGCTGTCTCTGACAGAATTACAATGTCATCGGCGAACCTCAATGTTTTTATTTCTTCTCCATGGATTTTAATACCTACTCCGAATTTTCCTTTTGTTTCCTTTACTGCTTGCTCAATATACAGATTGAATAACATCGGGGAGAGGCTACAACCCTGTCTCACTCCCTTCCCAACCACTGCTTCCCTTTCATGTCTCTCTGTCATCTGCCATCTGGTTTCTGTACAAATTGTAAATAGGCTATCGCTCCCTGTATTTTACCCCTGCCACCTTCAGAATTTGAAATAGAGTATTCCAGTTAACGTTGTCAAAAGCTTTCTCTAAGTGTACAAATGCTAGAAACGTAGGTTTGCCTTTTCTTAATCTTTCTTCTAAGTCAGAAGGTTAGTATTGCCTCACGTGTTCCAACGTTTCTACGGAATCCAAACTGATCTTCCCCGAGGTCCGCTTCTACCAGTTTTTCCATTCGTCTATAAGGAATTCGCGTTAGTATTTTGCAGCAGTGGCTTATTAAACTGATAGTTCGGTAATTTTCACATCTGTCAACACCTGCTTTCTTTGGGATTGGAATTATTATATTCTTCTAGAAGTCTGAGGGTATTTCGCCTGTCTCATACATCGTGCTCACCAGATGGTAGAGTTTTGTCATGACTGGCTCTCCCGAGGCCATCAGTAGTTCTAATGGAATGTTGTCTACTCCCAGGGCCTTGTTTCGACTCAGGTCTTTCAGTGCTCTGTCAAACTCTTCACGCAGTATCTTATCTCCCATTTCGTCTTCATCGACATCCTCTTCCTTTTCCATAATATTGTCCTCAAGTACATCGCCCTTGTATAAACCCTCTATATACTCCTTCCACCTTTCTGCCTTCCCTTCTTTGCTTAGAACTGGGTTGCCATCTGAGCTCTTGATATTCATAAAAGTGGTTCTCTTCTCTCCAAAGGTCTCTTTAATCTACATCCTTACATTTGTCCTCTAGCCATCCCTGCTTAGCCATTTTGCACTTCCTGTCGATCTCATTTTTGAGACGTTTCTATTCCTTTTTGCCTGCTTCATTTACTGCATTTTTATATTTTCTCCTTTCATCAATTAAATTCAATATTTCTTCTGTTACACAAGGATTTCTATTAGCCCTCGTCTTTTTACCTACTTGATCGTCTGCTGCCTTCACCACTTCATCCCTCAGAGCTACCCATTCTTCTTCTACTGTATTTCTTTCCCCCATTCCTGTCAAATGTTCCCTTATGCTCTCCCTGAAACTCTCTACAACCTCTGGTTCTTTCAGTTTATCCAGGTCCCATCTCCTTAAATTCCTACCTTTTTGCAGTTTCTTCAGTTTCAATCTGCAGTTCATAACCAATAGGTTGTGGTCAGAATCCACATCTGTCCCAGGAAATGTCTTACAATTTAAAACCTGGTTCCTAAATCTCTGTCTTACTATTATATAATCTATCTGATACCTTTTAGTATCTCCAGGATTCTTCCAGGTATACAACCTTCTTTTATGATTCTTGAACCAAGTGTTAGCTATGATTAAGGTATGCTCTGTGCAAAATTCTACAAGGCGGCTTCCTCTTTCATTCCTTCCCCCCAATCCATATTCACGTACTATGTTTCCTTCTCTCCCTTTTCCTACTGACGAATTCCAGTCACCCATGACTATTAAATTTTCGTCTCCCTTCACTACCTGAATAATTTCTTTTATCTCGTCATACATTTCATCTATTTCTTCATCATCTGCAGAGCTAGTTGGCATATAAACTTGTACTACTGCAGTAGGCATGGGCTTTGTGTCTATCTTGGCCACAATAATGCGTTCACTATGCTGTTTGTAGTAGCTAACCCGCACTCCTATTTTTTTATTCATTATTAAACCTACTCCTGCATTACCCCTATTTGATTTTGTATTTATTACCCTGTAATCACCTGACCAAAAGTCTTGTTCCTCCTGCCACCGAACTTCACTAATTCCCACTATATCTAACTTTAACCTATCCATTTCCCTTTTTAAATTTTCTAACCTACCTGCCCGATTAAGGGATCTGACATTCCACGCTCTGATCCGTAGAACACCAGTTTTCTTTCTCCTGATAACGACGTCCTCCTGAGTAGTCCCCACCCGGAGATCCGAATGGGGGACTATTTTACCTCTGGAATATGGGGGGTAATCTCTTGGGATGCTAATCACCGCAAAATCTACTTGGATCAATGTTTTTGAAGTTGTGTTCAGTTTTAACATACGTAATTACTCCTCTTTTTCTTGTACAGTGTGGAGCACAGTTAATTGCTGTTTTGGGAATAAAATAAAAAAATAATGAACACATAGAAACTTACATTTTTATTTGTCTCATATAATGGAAGTTATGTCTTCTGGTATTCTTGCAGCTTCAGCCTCAATATTGTTCTGTAGGTCTTCCAGGGTGTTGGGAGAGTTGCAGTATACCTTTGACTTCAGGTAACCCTGAAGAAAAAGATCATATGGGTTAAGTCTGGTGATTGTGTGGGCCATTTGAGATCTCCCATCTTAGAGATAAGCCTTCCATGAAACATTTGCCTCAAAAAATTCATGGTAATGGCCATTGTGCGAGCAGTGGCAATGTCTCGTTGAAATCATGTGCCCTGTAATTGCATTGCCTCCAAAAAGGAGTTGGAAAAACACTTGCAGCGTAGTTAAGTAATGATCTGGATTCACAGTTACAGCACGATGAATTTTCTGGAAAAAGTAAAGGCCAATGATGCCTACTTGTGATATGGCTCACCACACAGTGACATGGTCTGAGTGCAGGGGTTTGGTGAATTTGCTTTGCCTGGGGTTTGTGTTGCTCCAGTACTGCATATTCTGTTTGTTCACACACCCACTGAGGTGAAAGTGTGCCTCATCAGAAAAAGACACATTTGCATCTTAGGGTATGTCTTCACAAGATGTTCTTCTTTTTACATCTTGTACTGGCAATTGCTGGACCACACACATTTTATACAGGTGAAAATTCAGTTCATTATGAAGAATCAGGTGGAGAGAATGTCTTGAAATCCCAAGAGCAAGTGCATGTTTCCGAGCTGAGCATTTTGGAGATTGTTGTACTGCTGGTCTAACTCATTCGACATTTTGTGGTGTTGTAACGCTTCTCTCAGGTCCTCTTCATACAGATGACACATCCCCTGTCATTCTGAATGCATTTACCCAATTTAAAATTGATTGCTGTCCAGGAACACACCCATATGAGGGTACTGCAAATCACAAATGAAAAGTATGCTGTACTGCATTGATTGAGTGGGAATTTGAGAAATACACACATGAGGTTTCGCAGTTTCCCATATTAGTTCTACGTGAATCAGATGCTACAAAGTAATGCATACTAACGTTATAAATCTAAAAGTACCTCTGCCCATTATTCTTCCATGACTAAAACGCTGAACTGATTTTGATTAAATTTGGTATGGAGATAGATTGAACGCTTAGGAAGAATATTGGCTGCTTTGGGAAGTACACAGTACAATACATTTATTGATTTGAAGAATATAATGTGAAATATGGAACAGTAATTATTCTTTGAAAAAGCTGTATACTCTTTGACTTTTGAACTTTATTATATTTGTGAAAATGATTTTATTGTTTGAAAGGGTCTACACACTATGATTCAACATAATGAATACAATGCTTCTACAATCTTCTACATGTTTAATGAGTACTTCTGTACTAATATCAGTCTCAAATCCATTGCATTTTAACAACTCAGCACCTCATATTCTTATAGCTTCTAAGACATGTTAACATATGTCAACTGCTGGTAGTCTTGTGGTTGGCGTTTTGGACCATCACCCATGGGGTCCCAGGTTTCATTTCCTGGGGTGAGGTCGAATTTTTTTCTCCTCATACCTGGGTGTGTGTGCTCCTCATTATAATTTTACCATCATAGATGCACAAGTCATTAAAATTGTGTCAAATAAAATGACTTGCACCAAGCACCCAAACTTCCTGAACGGAGTCTCCCAGGTGATAAAGCTATCAACACATTTTGTTTCATTTTACTGACATGCGAGCACAGCTGCGGGTAAAGTTAGTTTTTATATTTAACTTTTGTAGCCTCATAGGTTATGTGGTGCTAAGCTAGGCACACAGTGGCTTTCTTTTTAGAGCTATCTAAATTTTCCAAACAAACAAGAAGCTCCTCTGCTTCATTACTCAGTACTCTATTATTCTGATGAAATAAGTTAACCTTACTTTTCTGTGCATTCATAATCATTTTATGGGGGATTTGGCTGTTCTGTTATTTTAATTTCTTTCTTAATAGGGTGCATGACCCCTGAATCTAACCTTAAAAATGTACCTCTCTGACACCAGCAACCAGAGGGCTCTTACTTTGTGTGAATGTGGCCTCTTGTAGATTATTTGCATGAAGCTCAGACAACCTATCTTTCCCTCTTTTATTCAGGTTAGGCCATGTCGGTACATCTCCATCTCCCAATTGTAGCAACAGACACTGCACCTGTATGATATTTCATTTCAGTCAGAAGCCACCTACTCAACTTAGCTTTCACACAGCTTATAGTAGTGTTAACCCAGGGCTGGTCATTCTGCTGTAAGACTTCCTCGAACTCACACTTGTGTTTGTAGTTGCTACTGCTATTTCATCCAGTCACCACTAATCCTGCAATTTACGTCTTTACCTAGGCTGTTCTCTGCACCACCTACTATGAGAACCTGATCCACTTTGTCAAAATCTTTACACAAATTCCCTGTGTCGCCTGTCACCTTGCTGAGTCTAGCTGTTGGTTTCACAATACTCATCACCTGGTACTCTGTTCCTGATTTGTCCTGTACCATCTAGCCTACACCACTGCAATGGCTACTACCTAGCAGCAAAGCTCTTTTCTTCCTACTCTTTTTCAATAACACAACTGATTTCTTTGCTACAAGTGTGCAGCACCCTACTGTGACCTACAGCTGGATGAGACTCCTCGCCTCTTACTTCCGGTAACAAGTCAAATTTATTGGAAACTGTGAGCTCAAATGAAGATTAAGAAGTTGATGAGCTGTTCTCTTTTAGCCCATTGCCTGTTATTTATACTCAGTTTCCACAATCTTTCCTCTTTCAATGTATCTAGTCCAAATTTTAAGTAATGTAATTCATCATAAAGGACACAAATCTTTGCCTTCTGTGTAGCAATTCTCTTGTCTGTTTTTCAGAGCATACTGTTCCATGGAAGAGCATCACTGAGTTTTACAT
Source organism: Schistocerca americana (assembly GCF_021461395.2). Taxonomy (NCBI): domain Eukaryota; kingdom Metazoa; phylum Arthropoda; class Insecta; order Orthoptera; family Acrididae; genus Schistocerca; species Schistocerca americana. Next base: position 43,900,956 of record NC_060120.1, read on the forward strand.
TCAATTCCCCACTACAACTGACCCAGTTGAACTCCAACTAACAATCTACACATACCACTCCCAGTCTGACTATCCTATGGTAAGATCCATGCAGTACAACACTGATTAACCTTAAATATGGAATAAATCACTTGACACATTACCTTTCACAAATTTTCTTTATTTATGATTCACAAAAATTAGGCCTACATGTTATCATTTCAGGTGCACCATATAATGTAAAAAGTAAATTATTTCCGCTTAAAACAAGAACTCGACACTCTCTCAACTACAGTATCTGCAAAATTAACTTTAAACATGAATATAATGTATGCAAACTGTGTATAAACAAACTACTAGTGCAAAGTTTCATAATCAAGTAAGTAGAATTTTATGTTATTTTCTGGAAATGTTGTTGTTGTGGTCTTCAGTCCTGAGACTGGTTTGATGCAGCTCTCCATGCTACTCTATCCTGTGCAAGCTTCTTCATCTCCCAGTACCTACTGCAACCTACATCCTTCTGAATCTGCTTAGTGTATTCATCTCTTGGTCTCCCTCTACGATTTTTACCCCACACGATGCCCTCCAATACTAAATTGATGATCCGTTGATGCCTCAGAACATGTCCTACCAACCGATCCCTTCTTCTTGACAAGTTGTGCCACAAGCTCCTCTTCTCCCCAATCCTATTCAGTACCTCCTCATTAGTTATGTGATCTACCCATCTAATCTTCAGCATTCTTCTGTAGCACCACATTTCTAAAGCTTCTATTCTCTTCTTGTCGAAACTATTTATCGTCCATGTTTCACTTCCATACATGGCTACAATCCATACAAATACTTTCAGAAATGACTTCCTGACACTTGAATCTATACTCGATGTTAACAAATTTCTCTTCTTCAGAAACGCTTTCCTTGCCATTGCCAGTCTACATTTTATATCCTCTCTACTTCGACCATCATCAGTTATTTTGCTCCCCAAATAGGAAAACTCCTTCAATACTTTAAGTGTCTCATTTCCTAATCTAATTCCCTCAGCATCACCCGACTTAATTCAACTACATTCCATTATCCTCGTGTTGCTTTTGTTGATGTTCATCTTATATCCTCCTTCCAAGACACTGTCCATTCCATTCAACTGCTCTTCCAAGTCCTTTGCTGTCTCTGACAGAATTACAATGTCATCGGCGAACCTCAATGTTTTTATTTCTTCTCCATGGATTTTAATACCTACTCCGAATTTTTCTTTTGTTTCCTTTACTGCTTGCTCAATATACAGATTGAATAACATCGGGGAGAGGCTACAACCCTGTCTCATTCCCTTCCCAACCACTGCTTCCCTTTCATGTCCCTCGACTCTTATAACTGCCATCTGGTTTCTGTACCACAACCTTCTTTTGATTCTTGAACCAAGTGTTAGCTATGATTAAGTTGTGCTATGTGCAAAATTCTATCAGGCGGCTTCCTCTTTAATTTCTTTGCCCCAATCCATATTCACCTACTACGTTTCCTTCTCTCCCTTTTCCTACTACTGAATTCCAGTCACCCATGACTATTAAATTTTCGTCTCCCTTCACTATCTGAATAAATTCTTTTATTTCGTCATAGATTTCTTCAATTTCTTCGTCATCTGCAGAGCTAGTTGGCATATAAACTTGAACTACTGTTGTAGGTGTGGGCTTCGTGTCTATCTTGGCCACAATAATGTGTTCACTATGCTGTTTGTAGTAGCTTACCCGCATTCCTACTTTTTTATTCATTATTAAACCTATTCCTGCATTACCCCTATTTGACTTTGTATTTATAACCCTGTATTCGCCTGACCAAAAGTCTTGTTGCTCCTGCCACTGAACTTCACTAATTACCACTATATCTAACTTTAACCTATCCATTTCCCTTTTTAAATTTTCTAACCTACCTGCCCGATTAAGGGATGTGACATTCCATGCTCCGATCTGTAGAACGCCCGTTTTCTTTCTCCTGATAACGACATCCTCTTGAGTAGTCCCCGCCCGGAGATCCGAATGGGGGACTATTTTACCTCCGGAATATTTTACCCAAGAGGACGCCATCATCATTAACCATACAGTAAAGCTGCATGCCCTCGGGAAAAATTACGGCTGTACTTTCCCCTTGCTTTCAACCATTCGCAGTACCAGCACAGCAAGGCTGTTTTGGTTAGTGTTACAAGGCCAGATCAGTCAATCATCCAGACTGTTGCCCCTGCAACTACTGAAAAGGCTGCTGCCCCTCTTCAGGAACCACGCGTTTGTCTGGCCTCTCAACAAATACTCCTCCGTTGTGGTTGCACCTACGGTACGGCTATCTGTATCACTGAGGCATGCAAGCCTCCCCACCAACGGCAAGGTCCATGGTTCATGGAGGGGGGGGTTCTGGAAATATTAACTATATAATGAAGGGATTAACTCCACTAAAATTGCTGGAAAGAAAAAAGAACAAACAATATTCTCTAAGTTTACGGCACCAAAAAGTAAAGAAAAATATGACTGGGCAACAGTAAAATAGCTTAACTTTCCAGTCAGAAGCAACATTGTGAACTAATCAATCATGATACTCATAAGTCAGGAAAGGTCCTTTTCAGAACTAAAAATGACTGTCATTTCTATGAACATAGAGGGCATGTCAACTTGTAAATAATAACTTTCACAACAACTCTGCCAAAAAGCAACTGTTATGCAATATATGTGCAGGACAGTCACAGCCTTGATGCAAATTAACCATGTTCTAAAATGTTGGGTAAGAAACTGACAGTCCAGAGACCACACAGACAACATGGTAGTGTATTATATTTGTCAAGCCAGACCTCCAGATACTCTCAACATCTTTACTCAGGAAAATGATATAGAAATAATCACAGTGGAACTGAGCAAATCAGTTATATTTTCCATCTATTTCCCAATATAAGATTGTCATTTACACCTCAGAGTAGTTTCAGTCACAAGCAGATATCTATCTTCATTGATGACTGCAATAGTCATAACAGCATTTGGGTCTATGTGCAAGATAGTGAAATTAGTGGGAGTATTATGGAAGGGATTGAGGAACATCATTTGTCTCTTTCCCATGATAGCATGAATGCTTCTTCTTGTAACGGTGGTAAATGGAAGGTCTAATAATATTGAGTGAGAAGATAGTTCATCAGTGTGTCTTAACTGTTTGTGCTCCTATAACTAATACGCAGCTTTGTCTGATAAGTGCTAACTTATAGCTGTAATTAAATCCCAAAAAGTTTGCTGTAAAAAGATTTGTAACTTTAAAAATGCTAGATGTGAAAGATTCACCAATCTGCTGGATAAGAATATTCATACAGTTAGTACTGTTCCAGAAGCATATGATCAGCACAATGAGAGCTCAAGAATTGCAGTCCCTAGAGGATGTAGAACTAACTGCATACAGGCTCTAATGGAGGAGACTTCCGCTCCAGTGACTGAATTTTATCATTCGTTTGAAGAGAAACATTTCAGTGTTAATATATAATCAGTTGGACGACATGTAGGAGAGTGGTTTGAAAAGTTCGCATAATCACCATGAGAGGTCAGTGATAGCACAAGTTGTTCACGTTATATTCATTGGACTGTTGCCTGTAAACATGTGCCACATCAGAGCTCTTGGAAGAGAGCTATGGCAGTGACATGGCTCTGTTGTTGTTCCCATGTAGTGATTTGGAAAGATGGGAAAACTTGAGATTCGAGCAGTGATTAAGTACTTCGTAAAGAAAGGTATGAAAGCAATGGACGTTCATGCCGATTTCCAGAATACAGTGGGGGACTCTGCTCCTTCATATTCAACTATTGCCAAGTGGACAAATGAATTTAAATTTGGTCATGGGAGCTTAGGTTATGATCCGCGCAGTGGTCGGCCATGATGTGTCACTACTGCAGAAATCATTGCAGAAGTGCACAAAATGGTCATGGAAGATTGCCGATTGAAAGTGTGTGAAATTGCTCATGCTTGTCAGATGTCATCTGAAATGGTATGTCACATTTTAACCGAAGGATTAGAAATGAAAAAATTATCTGCAAGATGGGTGCCTCGTCTCTTGACACTGTATCAGAAACGGCAAAACTACTTGAACTAAGGTATGAATTGTTGCCACACCCACCTTATTCACCTGATACGATCTGTCAGACTTCTGTCTCTTACCAAAACTGAAAATTTTTCTTGGTGGACGAAGATTATTTTCATTTTACGACTGTAAAAGAAATGCTATCAGGCCTATCTGAACTAACTGACTCTTACTGAGAAAACCAGTGGAAGCCTAACCCTTCAAAAACTCAGATACATGCTTTCCATCTAAAGAACAAGCTGATTTCAAAGAAACTGCAGTTAGTGTGGGTAGCTGTTCAGGTAGATCGCTGCTTACATGTAAGTCAAAGTAGCCACCTCTCTGGAGAAATTGCCATGAATGATTAGTGTCAATTCATTGGAAATTAAAATTTTTCTTTTGTTTTTAGAACTATCATCACTTCCACTGTCCCCATGACTTCTGTGCCAAAACAAGCCTGTGTTTCAGGCCAGGAGTGGTGTGCATCAATTAAGAGCTGCTGGCAGGCAGGGCACACTTTACAAATGGTACCTGCAACAATCAACAGGAAGTCAACAGGAAGTATAGAAAAAATGTCACATGTGGCTCTGGCAGAGGAGGGGGGGGGGGGGGGCATGATGACATGTTCAGAGAGTAGATTCTTGACAGCCTTCCTCTCTGCTCTCAGCTGCTGGTCTGATGGCAGACCCATTTGCTCCTTGCTCCTATCCTATTTTTTGGACATTGGTTCACTTCAGCTCAGCTGTGACAGTTCCTCCAGAGAGGGTTGGTGCCATGTATGCCATACCTCAGCAAGCTCACCTGCTGCAACACACATATCAATTTTTCCATACAAACCTCTGTTTGTTATTTGATAATCCAATGGATGCTCATCTTTCCCAATATTCCTGACCTCGCTTCAGAATTCAGCATACAAGTTCACTGCACAGTTCTGGTGTCAGTGAAGCAGGATCTCCCACTTTTCAGTCCAATTAAGAAAGCTGCATTTTCATAGCTGAATGCTTGAAATTGAATGTTGCTGGCACTTGAAAGAAAGGAGTTCTGAGACTACACTGCCCTACATACACCAAGGCTACAGGCAGAAACACTTGGGGACTCCAGACATTCTACTGCAATGTTGAGCAAAGTCTGGCTGCACTGTTATGGCCTGTGAGCAAGAGCTGTCATGTGCTCATCGCGTGCCACCAAGTGGCCTGGCACCTGTGAATGCCACCTCATGATGCAACCTCTGTAGCCTTGCCGGCTACTGCCTGAGCGGGATGGGCGTGCTGCTAACCAGTCGCTGTGGCTCAGTCTGTGCACAATGCCAAGCTTACTGCCTGCCATCCATCACTGATGACAGTGCACAGGTGTCTGCCACCTTGCTGCTCTCCACAGACCACCCCACCATGCCAGCTTGCCAAACCCAGTCTGAGTTGCTGCACAAAGTATGGTAGCAGCCAGTCAAGTATCGGAGAACATTGGAAAGATCTCTTCAACAGCACAGGAAGCCATTCTCTCTCTCTCTCCTCCTCTCTCTCCTCTCTCTCTCTCTCTCTCTCTCTCTCTCTCTCTCTCTCTCTCTCTCTCTCTCTCTCTCCTCCCCTTCCCTCCCTCCCTCTCCCCCTCCTGTGCAAAACCGATTGTGATTATGAAGATGCCTGGAAGAAGTGTAAAAATTTTGGTAGATATGGGTACTCAAGTGAGCATAGTGTTTTTACCCCCAGTCAATAAGCAAGCACTGACGCTGCACCACACACACACATACACACACACAGAATATAGATGATGTAAGCATCTTCTCTGTGTGTGTGTATATAGACACAGAGAGAGAGTGTTTTTACATATTTTGTGGTTTTGTACAATACATTGTATTAGCACACATATTGCATGGCAATTTGTCTTACTTTAGTGCATTTCTTATGTCTCAAACTTGTCTACATCTTTTTCTTTTTTATGTACTATTACAATGGCAATTTTGGATTATTCAGACTTTTTGAAAATATTTTTATTGTTTATCTTTCTCAGGTATGAAGGAAATTTTTCAAGGGCTTTTGGACCTGCATAGGATGGCTTTGTTTTGAATTTCATGGTGTTATGTCTGGGTTCGTGGAAGAAGTTTTCCTTCCTAGTGTCATGGTTGTGCTGGGGCTTGGTATCTTGAGTATTGGATAGAATTTGAATTTTTTCCAGCACAAGAGTTGATAAAGGTAAATGCTTGGTAGTGTTAGTATTTTCAGAGCTTTGAATGCTGGCCAGTATTATTCTCTCCACTTAAGGTTGGACATTATTCTTATTGCTCTTTTCTGCATTTTCAATACTCTTTGCAGGATCCAGTCTCTTGTCATCCCTGTTATCCAGTATGCCCCTAATATTTCTGTTAATGTTTAATGGTCTATGCAGTCAAAAGCTTTTGTTAAATCCATAAATACTTCTATACAATTATTACTACTGTCTAAGTTGGTTATGACATTCACAACTAGATCCATGATTGCCCCTTATTTCATCAGAAATGCAATGAGCCTCTGAGCATGGGCTCGTTCAAATATTTTTGATATGACTGGTAAAAGAGCTATGGGTCTATAATTTTCTGGCTGATATTCATTTACCTTTCTATGTATTGGTTTTATCAGTGCTGCTGTGAGAACACGAGCTCCATGGACTTCTGTCCCCAAGAATATTTCTGCAAAAACACAATCTCTCGACATTGACTATTGTGTTCAGAGCACCAAGTGTTTAAGTTGTGTCTGTCTGTGTAATATGTATAAATAAATATTGTTTATGTGAATCGGTAATGTTGACAGTCTTTACACATCGTGAACATCGTGTTCTTTACCTACTCCTACGTTGGTGACCCTGAGTTTTTTGACAACCACGCCACAACATTTTCGTGTGACCTCCACCCGATGTGAGAACCCAACACCTTGCCAACGTGGATCCTACACACACTGACAGTCATCCAGCTACAATCAACAATAGCAAGTGCTGTGAGTGTTTATCTAACGTCTTTTCACCACTACAAGACAGAAATTGCAATACTTCTGTGTTTAACACCCGCACAACAGCATAACCATTGTCACATCAGTGCACACATAAGGACTACGATATTGAACTTCCATTGACCACAGTACCTTTAACAAACACTGAAAATAGTGCTACGAGTGCTTATGTGGACACTAACTTTGTCAGACTACATAACGAAGCGACAACGACAATCGGGGATAATGAACAGTGGCGCTACCCTGTCGCCCCCTGCCACTCTTGAGTGCAGTATTCCAATTGATTTACATTCAGCTAGTACTAATGCTACTTGCAAGTCTCCCTATCAAACGAGTAACTCTACCATTATTGAGATGTCAGGCATTGACAGTTAATTACGGACACCAACCACAGTGATGTAACAAATGTTGAACAATCATTGACAACAAACAAACATGCAAGTCAGTGAATTTGGTGGTCTCACAACAGATAGTGCCAGTTAACAGTGATTTTGAACAAAATGGCATATTTCCGCAAACCGCTTTTGCGTCACGCAGGTGACGTCACTGCAGCCACGCCGCGTACCAACGTACACCTTGGGCGTGACATCACGTCCCTGCCAGCTGCACCACTCCCCACACCCTAGTTCACACCAGGACATGCTGATACCCGCAGCGTGCTGGTACGGACTCACCAACAACACAAAACAATCACAACGGGAACCACCCACCTTCTATCAAACTCCACCTGCTGCCCGTTCCCACAGACTCACCAGAAGTCTGGTTTGCTTTATATGAACGTATGATGAGGACAGCGGGGATCAAGGACGACCAGAGGAAGCTGTTAATACTTCTCAACCATCTCAGTGAACAAGCAAATCTTGTCAGTGATGTACTGCTAAATACTCCGACTGCACAAAAGTATCAGTCAATGAAGCCACTAATATTTCAACGATTACCATGCATGCCAGAGCAACAGCTGAACATCACCATAAACAAGACAATACTGGGTGATGATGACAAACCATCGGCGTTATGGCACAAACTGTGCCTTAAAACGGATAGTAACCTACTACCACACCGGCCCCTATGGTCATTATGGTTACTCAAGCACCCAGAGCAAATACATTTTGCACTTCTAGTACATGTGGACACACCATTGGAAACACACCTACAACTGGCTGATAGGATGCTGGCACCCACATGCCACCTGACACTGATCAGTGCCAGGACACCTATCTACAATTGCCACACCAGCACAACAGACTGTTGTGAGTTGGCAGGAGAGCCAACACCGGGTACTAGAGGAAGCCGAAAGGCACGCGTTTTAGCTCACGCAGGCTGGCGTGAGGTCTGGAACAGGACAAGGAAATTAGACTTTAGAAAAACGGACGTAGCTTGTGGAATACTTAACTTTAATCCATTAATGATGAGCGTCGCTCTTGACTGTACATAACTCAGTATCAATAGTAACTGGTAATGGCGCCTTGCTAGGTCGTAGCAAATGATGTAGCTGAAGGCTACGCTAACTATCGTCTTGGCAAATGAGAGCGTATTTTGTCAGTGAACCGTCGCTAGCAAAGTCGGTTGTACAACTGGGGCGAGTGCTAGGAAGTCTCTCTAGACCTACCGTGTGGCGGCACTTGGTCTGCAATCACTGATAGTGGCGACACGTGGGTCCGACGTATACGAACGGACCACGGCCGATTTAAAGGCTACCACCTAGCAAGTGTGGTGTCTGGCGGTTACACCACACAGACAACGACAACAGCAGCAGCAGACATGGCACAAAACATTACATGCAGACTCTGGGCAACTTCCTCCTTGCCCCACAACTGGACCGCAGCCTCCTTGCAGGCCATGACCGCTGTAGGCACCGCAACAATCATGGTGCATGCAAGGTCTATATAGGTAAGGTCTGGACACCAATGTTCCTTCTGGAATCACCATATTGGGGCTAGAGCAGTCGAAACAGTGTTATGTCGCTAGGGAAGAGAGCGGTTGCTTTCAGAAATTATTATCGTTGCGAAAACAGTTTACATGTCTTTTGTATCGGAAAATTAAATATTTCAGTTTAAAAATAAAATGCTGACTGTGTAAGGCCAGTATTGCGCATTTCGTTCGAGGAAAATGGTATGCCTTCATAAATGTTTGTACCTGCACAATGTAAACACTTGACAAGGAAATCTGATGCAGCATTACCACAATAAAGCTGTGACTGTTACGTCTGCTACAGAAATCACTGGATGAATAGTTACATATGTTGTGCATTATTACTGGTGCTATGTTTATACAGAGAAATTTGTGTAGGCATGTGAATATGAAAACAGCACCATTTGCAGACAATTAGTTTTGAGGATATTAAAAATACAGAGTTTAATTTAGCGTTTATGACATTTATATCTGTACTGTATTCTGAGTGAACCAAGTCAGAGAAACTGTGTAATGTATCATGGGAAAATCATTACTAACTCATTACCTGCAAAGTTGACCTGTTACATGTGCCTAAAAACCAGAAACAGATTAAAAACAGTGATAGCAGGTGAAACAAATCTGGCCAGGAATGCTTACTAGGCATTCCATTCCACTGACAACACGCTGGTTTTTTATTAATAATATTGTGCTTCAGTGACTGGAAGGTGGGGAACAATTACAGACTATTTAAAGCAAACACACAGCTTTATGTTCCCCAAGATGCCTTTGGGGAAAGCAGAATTTTGTTAATGAAAAGACCTCTTTCTTTCCAATGTAACACAATTTACCAATTGTATCTTTAGCCAAAAGTCATGCATACCAGTATTGCAGTGAGAATGAATGTGGTCACATTCTATATAACCAGCATGCCTCTTAAAAATTTTGGTTTCTCTGCCTCAAACCAAACCACTGTTGAAACTAACTGAGGGATCGTGATTAAGGAAAGGTTAACAATGAAGAAAATTCCAATAATTTTTATTTTGGTAAATGAGGGTAATGAGTGTGATGTACTTGTTAAAACTGAAAGATTTTTATTTATTTATTTATTTATTTATTTATTTTTTTATTTAACCCAGATTTATGCAGAAGGTTTATTTACACACAATCCCAAATAACACTGTGATATCAGGTTTACATTTCCCGGAAATAAGTAATGTAACTGCTGCTGTGTGACACTTTTAGTTTTAACCGTTGATCAGATAAAAATCCATTAGTTATGGCAAAATAATGCGTTATCTAACAGTACACATCATTCACAACTCACAATGACCCAAGACTTTAGATTACTAGTTACTTGAGCAGTATTTTCAATAGTGAAATTTTTACCAAGTTACAATATATGAAAAATATAGTTATTTCTTGAAAATAATTTTTACATCACTATGAACACAGTTCCCCCTTACAAAATGTCAGAGACAGTGGAAGGATAGAGTAAAGGTAGCTAACATCTAGGATCAAATTACCTTGTGCCAGGACATTTTAGATAAAAAAAATGACAAAAATGGACCATCAAAAGCAGACCCAGTGGATTTTCGTTGACAGGCATTACCTAATCTACCAGTAGACATCAGTTATGCCAACACAACCGTTAGAGGCATAGCAAAAATCGTTACGTCACTGAGAAAAAGTAACTTTTCTGGCTATGTTCCAGTCAGAGCAAGTGTACTATAATCCTTTCATCATAAGAATAAACCTTATGTAAACATGCACAATGTATTCTCCCGCATTCGCTGAAATCTCATTGGATTTCTGTTTCACGTGGGACTGCAGCCAAGCTGTCTCAAGTACTGTCAAGTACAATAATAGTGGTACATTTTGTTCTGTGTGTTATGCGCACATCGACTTAGTGATAATACGGGAAACAGCTTTACCAGTGCATTTAAGTTGGACAGCACTGGCTGGTCAGCTGGTAGAGCTAGCCTGCAGTGACACAGCCAGCTGCAGTTCACATGTAAAAAGAGACAAGCAGAGGAGCAAGACAGCTTTGAATGTCATTTAATTTTAAGCAGAATAAAATAATACACTGCAGATCTCCCACAATACACTCGTCAGACGACTAGACAAAAACCGAAACACATTATTGTTTTTAACCAATGTGCTACTGTAATTAAAAACAAGAATGATGAAAATTCCTCACTTAACCACAGGGTAATTTTTCTACATAAGATATGTGTAACATAAGAGAATATTGGAGGATTTCACCGCACGGTTAAACATTGAAGCCACTGAAGGTATTACTTACAGTAAGTCGTCTGGTAATCTGAGAAATACAGTTCAGTTCTGGAAGTGTCGCCTGCTACGTTGATAATGAGCCTCGATAGAATCCATGAAGCCAACCAGACGCAGCATTTTCTCTTCTTTTATGATGAGCCGTTCTATATCCCACCAGTGTCCAGCAGTGACATGTGAAAAAGCTGCGTGCGTTAGTTCCAGTAAGTCTGGCAGCTTAACAGTCTTGTTACTGCTCGGGTCAAATCCTGCAACATGGCTCCAGATCAGTTCTGTTGAGTTCATATTGTGATGGTACAGTAGCAAATGTAAAAATGCAGCATTTTTATGGTTCCTAATGCTGTGAAAATGATTGTTCTTTATGTTTTGCGATACTTATCTACCTCTGTGGTATAAACGATGTGCATAGTCCAGATAAAGAGGATTTGGTTTTCCATTTTTGCCTTACAAAATTAAATTGTTATGTTTTCTTAAGTTAAGCAACTTTTATGAGCAGTCTTACATAAAACATTGATAACTAAGAATTTGTGTTTGAAATTGAAACAGGAATTTCACATCCAATATGTAATTAGAAGCAAGGAGACATGCAATATTCATAAAAAAATGATGATGAGTTTTTTAATTATGAGATGTCAGTATTTCAAATTGAACGAGAAAAAAAAAAATGAGACTGTGGAAATGTGAATCAACGAACCATTACTGGAATGTCATTCCATACATACAGCACTGGGAAAACTTAAGTACATGTTTCACTACGGAAATAAAAGCAGCCTCAGCCATTTTCATACTGCGCATTAACAGAGCACAATGCTGCAGAGGCTGTGACTGTACATGATTTTTGAAATAAAAACTACTTAGCTAATGCATGATTTAGAAAAATTTTGATGGCTGTTAATACATTTGTATATCTTAAAGTTTCATTTAACGTAACTTAGTAATAAGGAATGTAATACATAAGTAAGACCTACTTCCAAGAGCATAGCAACACCAGTGTACTTGTGCTATGGCTTCTGATCAATCATCACATTTGTGTTTGTTTGCATCAGGTTTATTTTTATGACAAACGGATTGTAGAAATATGCTGACTTGATAGCAGTCTCTTTTAACTTAATGTACCAACCAGCAATGTTTCAAATATGGAAACAGCTGAGCCTCAATGTATTATAGTATACTGTAGTGTGACATTACTGCCACATCAATTAACAGAAAAATTATGTTTATGGCCATAAGTGTCAACCACAAGAAGAAGAAACAGATAAAACAAATCAGTTTTCTGAAGACAACTGCTACAAACAAAATATGTGCAATTATAAAATAAAAATGATAATATGAAATCTGTTGATGGTTTGCTAAGCACAAAAAAGGAAATGATGTAAAATGCAGCATTCTACTTACAGTTGCAAAACATTATTTCTGAACATCAGCACTCATTCACATAAACGAGCTTTTACTGGCACATACTTTTGATTTAATAGTGGAACACATGTTTAAGTCTTTGGCAAAAATATGTAGTCCCACAGAGAAAAAAGTCTTTAAAAGCAATTCCACTACATCATGCCCAGGACAAAAAGGACCACTGACACATTCGATACAACTGAGACACATTGTAAGCAAATGGTGAGACACATTCTCATACTTCAACAGTGCATAAGTGCATTTGTGAAAGACCTCTTCACCATGGCTTATAACATTAAATGCAGCCTCTTGTGGGTACATCAGTTTGATTCACAGTTGATGTCCACTCATAGGGAAGGTTCTCTGAAAGTTGTGGAGAATATATTGATTTTATACATGTGTCACATGTAACTGATGAAGTTCTAATAAGTTTATGCACCAACCACCCCGACAAGTAATACAATCCTGCTAGATGAACAGTGTTAATACTTACAGGGTCTGAGGCTTGAGGCTCTAACTCAGTCTCTTAGCCTCTGGCTGTTTTGATTTGGAAAAAAAGTCAAGGTAATACTCATCATCATCATCCACTTCACATGGTGGTGACTGTGACACATGGGAATACTGTGCAATGTTTATCATCCTGATTACATGTCTTAGTTTTACGGGTGTAGGATGAATATCACCAGTTTCACAGACTTGGGGAAAATAAGTTTGCTACAGAGTTTCTCAACAGCCTACTAGTTAGTAGATAGTCAGTTAACTGCTTGGAAGATAGTTCCTCAAACAATTCCACAGCGGATGTAGTAGACAGCTTAAGTCCAGCTTGTATTGGCTTCCACTGCTTCTTGCTGATGAAACTCAATGTTGTAAACCACTTCAGCATCTGTCTCAAATGCATCATCCTATCTGCATTGTTCTTACAGAGTGATTCTGCTTTATTTCTACTTACCATTATCTCATACTACCTGTTAACACTATTAATAAACCAGCTTGTTGTTAGGCACCTCTTTTGAAAGAAGCCCTCCTAATGCAGCAAACTGTAAAGCTGAAGCACATAATGATTCAACAAGTTTCTAGTCACTGGAACTCTCATCTTTTCAAATGTACTTATATTAATCTTTGTAGCTAACAAACTTGGAACAAGTACAGGTCCACCCTCCCCTTGAAGTTTGACTAAAGATTCTACATGCTTCAGTGAAACTGTGTTGTGACTCAATGTTCTTTAAAATGTGGGGCACATCTGCAGCAAAAGCTCTTATCAGGCTGTTGTGACATTGCCACGACATTTAAAAGTGCCGCTACGTCAGTACACGAACACGGCGATAGAGGCGCTCCGCAGACCGGCCGAGTGCGGGAGCGCCACCTGGCTATGTCACGGCACGGCAGTCTAATGACAAATACGGAGTTACTAGCATGTAACCCGCTGTTGTTCCTACTTTTGTGTATCCACGCAATTTATTAGTGATTAAAGGTTATAACACTTTTTGGCGACGAGGTCGGACATTTTTTTTCCTGCGTTGTGGCATTGTGTGTTCGTGTCTGTGCCGACATGGAACAGCTTATGCAAGCGCTCATTGAACAACAAACACAGCTGACGGCTGCTATTCAGGCACAACAAACACAGCTGACAGCTGCTATTCAGGCTTTGTCGACGTCGCTAACTCATCGTCTGTCTTCCTCTTCTCCGCCTCCGTTCCCTCCTTATGACGAGGCCGCTGAAGACTGGGAGGATTATGAGAAGCGTTTGTGGCAACACTTCTTGGCTTTCGGCGTTGTCGGCGCTCCTATGTGTAAGCCGTTATTTCTATCTTGGATTTTCCCACGGATCTATCAGCTACTATCTCAGTTAGCCCCTCTGCGGGAACCTGCCTTTCTGTCCTTCCAAGAAATGTGTGAATTATTGTCTAACTATTACCGAAAAAACACCCACGTTGTTGCCGCCCGCGTGGCGTTCTACCGGTGTCGTAAACAGCCCCATCAATCTTACCGGGGTTGGGCGGCGGAACTACACGGTCTGAGTAGGAAATGTCTGTTTGTCACGGACACCCATCGTGAGTCTTATGCTGACTCAATGGTTCGGGACGCTATTCTACGGCCTGCTCCTGATAAAGAAGTTCGGCAACGTGCCTTACAACTGCCAAACCCGTCGTTGTCGGAAGTTCTCAGCATCGCTCAATCTTTTGAAGTGTCTCACGCTGCTGGTGCGCAAATAGACGCGTGGTGTGATGTGGGCGCTGTACACACCACTTTCGACGCAGACAATTTGCCTGTTTCACAGGGGAACGACGATGTGGCGGCGGTGCACTCGCGTCAACAACGTCGCGTTGGGCCACCACGCTCGCAGCGAAAACAGCAACCACAGAAGCAGGTTCGTTCCGCACCTCCTTCTTGTCCACGTTGTTTCGTACAGCATGACAGGGCCGCGTGTCCAAAACGTTGGGCCACGTGTAATTCATGTAGGAAAAAAGGCCACATTGCTTCTGTGTGTCAGTCCCCTAAAGTTCCTGTCGACGAGGATGCGGCATCGGACATGGATGTTAACTGTTTGCTTTCTCAAACAAATGAGTAGTTTGTTACTGTTCGTGTTCTGGATAAAGACATTCGCATGCAAGTGGACACTGGCTCTGCAGTAACTCTCATTAATTCTCGCACGTATTTGGAGTTGGGCTCCCCTCCCTCGTCTCCAGTTACGCGAAATCTGCAAACTTATAATAAGCAGAAAATTCCTATCGTTGGCCAGTTTGATGCTTCCGCTGCCTACAAGTCTGTTGTTAGGCCCCTCACGTTTTATGTGGTGGATCATGCGGGCACGGAAAACCTGTTCGGTTATGATGCTTTCCAGTTGTTCGGGTTCTCCATTGATGATGATGTGCACCTCATATCTGAGGATATCCTGTATCAACAGCTGGATGGATTGTGTTCTGAATTCTCATCCGTGTTCTCTGCTGGTCTGGGTCGGGCAAAGGATTTTGAAGCCCACATTACTCTTAAACCTACAGCTCGCCCTAAGTTTTTCCAGGCACGCCCTATTCCGATGGCGTTGCGTGCGCCTGTCAAGGCTGAGATAGACAGGTCAACAGCTTCAGGGATTCTCCTTCCTGTTACCTCCAGCGAATGGGCGTCGCCAATCGTGGTGGTTTCTAAACCAAACGGGAGTCTGCGATTGTGTGGTGATTTTAAAGCCACTGTCAATGCTCAGAGCCTCATTGACACTTATCCTCTTCCCTGTCCTGAGGAGTTATTTACCAAGCTCGCTGGGGGCCAGTTCTTTTCCCAACTTGACTTATCATCAGTTGCCGTTGGATGCATCTTCCAAGGAATTTCTCGTCATCAACACTCCTTGTGGGTTGTATCAGTACCAGCAATTACCATTTGGCGTCGCTAGCGCGCCGGCCATTTTTCAGCAGTTTTTGTAACAGCTCACGGCCTCCGTTCCCGGCTGCATCAACTACCTGGATGACATTGTTGTCACGGGGGCCTCCGCTGAGGAGCACCTTCGCAATTTGCGTTCACTGTTTCGGGTTCTGCATTCGGCTGGGTTGAAGTGCAATCTGGACAAGTCACAGTTCTTCCAACCCTCCATTGTTTATCTTGGTTTCCACTTGTCCCATGAGGGTATATGTCCTCTACGACAGCACGTTGTGGCCATTACCGCTCTACCCCGGCCGTCTACAGTCAAAGAACTTCAGACGTTTCTAGGCAAGATTGCTTATTATCACAAATTCATTCCCTCCGCGGCGGCAGTGGCTCATCCTCTGCATCAGCTGTTACGCAAAAACATTCCTTTCTGCTGGTCCGACGAGTGTGAGCAGGCTTTTGTCCGCCTGAAGTCTCATTTGCAGTTGGCGCTTTGTCTTGCCACATTCCGTCTGGGTCAGCACTTGGTTCTGGCAACTGACGCGTCACAGTATGGCCTAGGGGCTGTTCTCGCCCATCGGTATGAGGATGGGTCGGAACAACCCATCGCCTACACTTCCAAGACCCTCAACGATGCCCAACGGCGTTACTCTCAAATCGAAAAGGAGGCGCTCGCTATCATTTATGCTCTACAAAAGTTCAGCGTTTTTTTGTATGGTTCTAAGTTTCACCTCATCACCGACCACAAGCCGCTGGTCTCTCTGTTCAGCCCCTCGGCGTCGCTTCCAGATAAGGCAGCTCACCGCCTGCAACGTTGGGCCTTATACTTGTCTCGTTTTCACTATGAAATTCACTATCGCCCCATGGCCCAGCACGCCAATGCTGACGCGTTGTCGTGTTTGCCGATGGGCTCCGACCCGGTTTTCGATCGAGATGAACTCCTCTGTTTCCACATTGATGAGGGAGAACGTCGTGCGGTCGAGGGTTTTCCACTTACAGGTTCGCAGGTTGCGTCAGCTACTGCGCGGGACCCAGTCCTGCGTCAGGTGATCGGTTTTGTTCAACGGGGTTGGCCAGACAGGACCAAGGCCCGGGCATCGGATCCCCTTCGCAACTACCATGCCTTGTGCCTTCGTCTGTCTGTTCGTGAGGGTGTTGTTCTTCTGGCCACGGATGGCGCATCTCCACGGGTCGTGGTGCCAGCCTCTCTTCGCAAAGATGTTCTCAAACTATTGCATGAAGGCCATTGGGGGATTTCTCGGACTAAGTCCCTGGCCTGCAGGCACGTTTATTGGCCCGGTATTGATTCGGACATCGCCCACATGGTCGCTGCGTGTGGTCAGTGTGCTCAACAACTGGCTGCACCTCGTACTATGCCCTCTCCGTGGCCTGATCCGGCGCAGCCGTGGGAACGGGTGCACGCTGACTCTGCCGGCCTCTTCCTCGGCACTTATTGGCTGCTGTTGATTGACGCCTTCTCGAAGTTTCCGTTTGTTGTTTGATGTCTGTTGTCCACCACTGCGGCAACGACACTGGCTTTGTCCAAAATCTTTGCGCTAGAAGGTCTTCCATCCACGATTGTCACGGACAATGGCCCTCAGTTCTCTTCGCAGGCCTTCCATGATTTTTGTACTGGACAAGGGATTCATGATGTTACAGCACTGCCCTTCCATCCGCAATCAAATGGGGAGGTCGAGTGCCATGTCCGCACTTTCAAAAGCCAGATGAAAAAATTCCTTAGTGATTTTTCCACAGATGACGCTCTGTTGCAATTTCTGAGTTCTTATCGCTTCACGCCTCTGGGTGATGGCAGCCCTGCTGAGCTCTTGCAAGGCCAGCAACCGTGCACTCTCCTGCACCTGCTTCACCCTGTCAGGCCTTGTACTGTGTCCCCTCGTGCGGAAAAATACCCGGTGGGCGCTGACGTGTGGGCACGAGGGTATGGATCTCGCCCTAAATGGATTCCAGGGGTGGTCCAGGCTCTTCGCGGCCGCCGGCTTTGTGAAATACGTACGGACGACGGCATGGTTGTTTGCCATTACGACCAGATGCACCCACGAGTGGTGGCCACGCCAGTGCCACCACCCCGTCTTTCGTCTCCACCAGCTCGAGAAGCCAGTCCTGTCGCTGCTGCCGATCTTCCGGGCGTGTTGCTGCAGCTGACGTCGCTACCGCTTCCGAGTACGCCGGAACCGGCCCCAGTCGCGACGCCGCCTTCTCCGGGACCCATCTCGCTGGGGCACACCCCCAGGTCCACGACACCTATGGATGCTACTCCGGAGTTTTCCCCCATCATCTCATCCAGGAGGCGCAAGCTTCCGTCCTGGCCATTTTCGACCATAGTCTCGTGTTTCTCCGCGGGATCTTCTCGGGGCCTCCCAAGAGGCCATGGATGTCTCCGCACTGTCCGTGTCTCCAAGGAAGTGAGTGTTTTTTTTTCAAGGGGGGAAAAGTGTTGTGACATTGCCACGAGATTTAAAAGTGCCACTACGTCAGTACGCGGACACGGCGATAGAGGCGCTCCGCAGCCCGGCCGAGCGCGGGAGCGCCACCTGGCTATGAACGGCGCCGGCCACCTGTCACGGCACGGCAGTCTAATGACAGATACGGAGTTACTAGCATGTAACCCGCTATTGTTCCTACTTTTTTGTGTCCACGCAATTTATTAGTGATTAAAGCTTATAACACAGGCAAGCACAGATGCTTAATTTTACAGTTCACCAGGGTATGAATTGAATGAATTCCTAGAATTCCCCACATGCCAACATTGCTAGTACCCATGTCACTTGAAATATACTTCACTATTACACCTTGAGTATAGAAACATTTAGTTGCCTTCTTGAGGGTATTCCAAAGTTTGTTTGGGTTTATAGAGTTTCCAGTTAAAAAATTTGCCACAACCTGCTTCCAGTGTACAGTTAAACATCGCACCACAAAAACTAAGGTATGGCTGGCTAGCTGCAGCTCTGATGAACTGCTTAACTCTTCACTAACAAATCCTATATATCTTTTTAAACCTTTGTCATATTCAGCAAATTGCCTTATGGACATTTCATCCAATGAAAGTACACACAATTTCCCTTGGACATCTTCAGACTGTAACGTCACACCTAACCACTGAATAATAGCATTCTGAATGCCAGGTGCAAATTTGCAGGCTTCAGTTCTCCTCTTCAGGGTCCTTGCTGATGTTAGTGGGTAGTTGGTGCTCCTCAGATATTCATAACCCTTTGTACCAACAAAACATTTCACTTTTAGAGCAAATCTTATAGTTTTGTTTGACCATTTGTAAGGGTTTGACTCAGAAACTCTTTCCAAGTAACTTATATGGTCTGGGTGTAAAAATGTGCTCTCCATTGCAGTCATCTTATCATTCATTTTCTTAATCTGTGAAGAGAGAAGAACATTTTGTATGGGCCTGCCATCAAAACATATGTAAATGATAATTATTATAGCACATTTCTCACTAGTAGATTTTATTAATGATAAGTGACTTCACTATAAAAACTCACATCTGCTTTCAGTCTCTTGTTTTGCAACTAAAGGTATGCAACAGCATTGTCATCTTTACTGCAGGCTTCCTGTTTCTGTTCATGTGTTTCTTCCTCAAATGCTTCAGTGGCTGGAAATATAATTATGAAACTCCATTATTTCACAGCTAAAAATGTTCAAATAAAGACAAAAGTTGAAACAGTCTTCTCAGTAACCACCTTACCAGCATTGCGACTTCAAACAAACACTGGCATGCACTCAGCTATGAAACCAAGTTCCCTAATCCCAACATTGCATTTGCAGCTTTAATATTGGCATAACACAATTAGTGTGTCAGGTGCGACAATTGTTATCTTCTGATTTACAATTTATTCTTAATATGAAAGATTTCACTGACCACATTACACAATAACAAACTGTACAAACCCATGTTGTCGACAGAATTCGTGCCAGTACAGTACTGAGAATCGACAGAAACTGCAGTAGACCCAAAGCAGAGTTTTAAATGATTCATGTAAATTTATGCTGTCTACAAATTGCTCACCACCAATTTGGTTCCATCATGAACTAGCATCATTTCAGGTTTAACAAGTGATGGTAACTGATCATAGACTGGAAGGTTACATTCATAAAGCTAAAATAAAGTTAACAACTGCATTCCGTTGGAAACATATGAAAACTGAAAAATGTTGATGAGTATCTCACTTTCATAGGCATTTGATTTAGTTACTGTGCTTGCTTTATGATGTTTCCATTTTGAAGAAACCAATTTGGATGGATTTGGGACGTCACATTTCGTTGGAATGGCATTCCATTTTAGCAGTCTTCTCCCATCTGCTCTCCTTAGCTTGAACTGTGAATCCTCAAACTGAAGCTTTAAAAAATCTTAAATATATAAATTATATAGAAAACGTACGATATTTCAGCTGTAAGTCTTTTAATCGGTAATTTACTTACCAATCACAACTGGGAATGTGTTGTTGGCTTCCATTTGTCTCTCGTACAGTTCTGTAACCATTTATGTTTCCGATCTTTGACTGTAGGAAATCTGAATAATCTGATCCCCTTAGACAAATTGCTGCTACAATTCGGTGCAGTACAGCAACCCATTTCTAAATACACACACTTTCTAGCGACAAACACTATATCCAGTACAAAAACAATCTGCTACATTCGTGTAATAAGCTAGACCCAAAATGGCTGTGATCGTAAAGGATCCTGGTACTGTGACCAGACCTTTCCTATATAGACCTTGGGCACACAGACCCAGCTGCTGCAGGAAATAAACAAACCAGGGCGATGGCCGATGCCCGGGCCGCCACAACACAGCCCAGCCAAAACAAAACAAGCGGCTACTGGTGGTTTCATGCGCAAGTCGGCACTGACGCACGCCACTGCCGACAGCTGTGTGGCTACCCAAACTACACCGGCACACCAGCCTGCCTTCCTACAACAAGCCATCTTTCTACTGGAGAAACCAAAGCACATAACACACCCCACACACATACACACACACACACACAGGCAGACAGTGTGCGAATGTTTGTTTACAACTGCCGGCTACACCAGTACCTGCTGGTCGATACAGGCACTGACATCAGCACGCTGCCCCCACATCTCACCACAGGAGATTACAAGCCCTCAACCATGCAACTGGGAATGGCAGATGGTAGGGGAGGGGGGTCTGCAGTGACAGTCTGCTGTCCACCACAGACCCTTCCCTTCCACCGCTCGGCATGGAGACCGCAGCAGATCTTACATTACAATGTGCAACACTGTGTGACAAACTCCACAAAAAGGTCATGGCCTATGAAAATATCTACAAAGAGAACAACAAAATGTGAACAGAGAACGAGTAACTATGCTTCCACCATCACGGCAATGAATCCAGCAACTACAGACGGCCTGATGCACCTGAGAGCCACAGGATAACTGTATAACCACTAACACAGATACACAAGTTAGTAAAGTGCCTATTATACTTGGTGATGTAGCTCTCATGAGTGGGTTGAACAGTTAGTGTTCACGCTCTTGCGAGCAGGTCAAATAGTGACAGTGTTTCTGATCTCGCAAGTGGGTTACCCACCGATGAGGTTATCGCGCCTAGACCACCCCTACCAAACAAGACAGTTAGCATAGTTACAGACGGCACTGTCTACAGAAATAATACAACTCCGGGACCACCTGTACACTGTCGCCCCACCACCTAGACACACACCCCCCCCCCCCCCCTCCTTCCCCCAGACTCAAGGCAGCAATTAAAGAATTTCTCAAGGACAGTATAATCGGACCTTTGGACAGTGGATGGGCATCACCTATTACTATGTGGCCAAAGAAAGATGGTACATGGCACCTCTGCAGCGACTACCAGTACCTCAAAGCGAGAACGATTATAGATAGCTACCCTGTCCCAAATATCCGAGATTTTGCACATGAGTTGGCAGGGACAACCATCTTTAGCGTGCTGGACTGTAAAAGAGTGTACTCTCAAATACCTACAGCCATGGAGGACTTTCACAAATGGCCATTATCACTCCATTCGGTTTAGATGAATTCTTATTCATGTTTCGGTTGAAAAACGCCGCACAGGCATGGCAAAGATTCATTGATGGGTTGTTTTTCAACGTGGCACAGTTCTACTGCTATTTAGACAGTTTAATTATATTTTCTAAATCCACAGAGGAACATGAACGACACCTGCATTAAGTATATGACAAGCTGTCTCAACATGGGATGGACAGCCTTGTGTCATGTTTGTCAGCCACCTAGTTGATGCAACAGGCATATAGTCCACACAGTACAAAATTGAGCAGATTACTAGCTGGCCCCCTCCCACAAACTATGAAGAACCACATAAATTTCTTGGTGTTGTCACATTTTACCGACAATGCTTACCCCATGCAGCTGAAACTCTACTTCCCATCATAGAAGCTCTACTGGGGAAAAATACATCAGAGAAGAGGAAGCTAATGTGGATAGTTGAGATGCAAACTGCATTCAACAACATTAAAGCTCAAGTAGCCCAAACCGTCACACTCACACTACCTTCACTGGATGCTCATCTCATCATTACATCAATCATTAGCAACCGAGCAATTGGTGCTGTATTACAGCAGGAAGAGCCAGGGATGACACAATCTTTCCGTTGTTTCTCAAGGAAACTGACAGATTCTCAAATGAAGTGGTCGACCTTTGACCGCGAACTACTGGCCAAGTATGAAGCGATGTGCTACTTCCATGAAGATAATGAAGGGAGACCACTTATTATCTATACAGACCATCGACCATTAGCTGATGCAGTAACGAATTTGACTGCCAACATCACACCATTCTGGGGGACAATATCACCCCTTTGACACCACACCATGACACAACCTCCTTTTCCATCACAGTTGATGTCAAGCACTACCTTCCTGAAGATATCACAGTGCCTCTGTATGACACAACGGTCATGGTATCTGCCACGTATGAAAACCAACAGGTCAGCAACAGCACGGTGTCGCATTCATTGTACCACTTCATACTGATACCACAGTCAGTCGATACAGCTACACTGTTATCTACGCTATCCAGGGATGGCATCCTACATGTGTCAGCCTGAGACCACAACACAGAAAACAGGATCAGCCTACAGCCCCACCACAGGATCGCATACAACCACCAGTGGATGATCTAATGATGACACCTCCAGTACCGTCCCCAAGAATATCACTGTGAAAACAGTATCTCTGGACCTTGAGTAGTGTGTTCTGAGTTAGTTAGGTAGTTGGTTGCATGTTCCATTGATCAGTCACACGGTATGGTAGCCGTTATGATGTGGAACATGTCAAGTACACAAGAAATGTGTGCATGAAACAAGATTTTTTAACATATATGTATTACAGTACAGCGTTAAAGATTAATATTCATATTATTTACTCCATTCCCTTAAATGGCACAACATCTATATACTGTATTTATAGATTTATTTATTCCTGTTCAAGAATTCATCTATGGTATGGAAGGAGTTGTCAAGGAGATATGATTTCAATTTATTTTTGAAGCTGTTATTGGTGTCTGTCAGACACTTTATTTCATCTTGTAATTTATCAAAAAAGTTAATAGCAGCATATTTTACCCCTTTCGGTGCCAAAGATGGGTTGAGTAAAGGAAAGTGTAAGTCTTTCTTTTTTCTGGTATTTTAATCATGAATGTCACTGTTGTTTTTAAACTGGTCCATGTTGTTGAGAACAAATTTCATTAGTGAGTAAATGTACTATAAGGCTGTTGTAAGAATTCCCAATCTTTTAAAAAGATGCCTACAAGATGTGTGACTATGAACCCCATACATTATTCTAACCACTTTCTTTTCAGTAGTGAATACTTTCTGTGCAAGTGTTGAGTTATCCCAAAATATTATTCCATATGACATCAGAGAGTGAAAGTATGCAAAGTATGTTAGCTTACTAATTTCTGTATCCTCAAATTCGCAATTATTCTGATTACAAAAGTTGCTGAACCTAGTCACTTTAGAAGATCCAAAATATGAATTTTCCAATTAAGATTCTCATCTATATGTACACCCAAAACCTTAGTATGCTCTACCCTGTCTACTGACTTCTGTTGATGTGTTATATTTATTGAAGGAACTATAGTTTTTGCAGCAGAAAATTGGATGTACTGTGTTTTTTCAAAGTTTAAAGCAAGCCCATTTGCAGAAAACCAATTAATGACTTTTCTAAAGACCCTATTTGTATCTTTTCAATTTGAGTTTATTTTACTGGATTAACAGCTATGTTTGTATCATCAGCAAACAGTGTCAGTTCAGCTTATTGTTTCAGATAAGAAGGGAGGTCATTCACATATAACAACAGAAGGGGACCCATGATTAAACACTGTGGAACATCTAATGTAATTTCATCCCAGTTAGATGAAGTGGCAAACTTATTTAAATCACTTGACCCATACAAAAAAACTTTTTGTTTCCTGTTCTGTAGGCATGACTTAAACCACTCATATGCTATTCCATTTATACCATAGAATTGTAATTTCTTTAACATAATGTCATGGTTCACACAATTAAATGCTTTAGACAAGTCACAGAAAATTCCTTTTGGTGACATTTTACTATTTAAAGACTCTATTCTGTGGACAGTGAAATTGTATATTGCTGTCTCAGTGGAACAGCATTTTTGAAATCCGAACTGTGATTTACTAAGTATCCCACTGCTGTTGAGATTGCCGACCACTCTTGAGTACATTACTTTCTTGAAGATTTTTGAAAATGGTGCAAGCAAGGTTACTGGCAAGTAATTGACATCTGTGGTGACCCTCTTTTTGTAGAGAGGCCTGACAATGGCGTATTTTAACCTGTCTGGGAAAATACCTTGAGTTAGTGATGCATTACATATGTGACTCAGAACATCAGCTGTAATTGCTCCACACTGTTTTAATATTTTATTAGAGATGTCATCTACTCCAACAGAACATTTATTTTTCAAAGATTTAATAATTTCACTTATTTCACGAGAGGTTGTTAGGTGAAACTTAATGTGGCTAAAATTTATCAAAACTGACTCTTCTGTGTATTGCCTGGCTTTTTCTTTTGAACTATTCTCACCAATTTTTTCTCCTACACTTAAGAAATGGTTGCTAAATACATTAGCTACTTGTGTACTGTTCGTTAGCATGGTCTCATTCTCTTTAATAGTAATACTAGTTACCCTAGTGGTTACTTTTCCTGTCTCTGTTCTAACAACATCCCATATTGATTTGATTTTATTGCCAGAGTTGTTAATTTCTTCTCTAACATACATATTTCTTGATTTCCTCACAACATTTCTCAGTGTGTTACAATAACTTTTATAGTGTAAAGCTACTTCTGGATCTTTACTTGTTCTTGCTGTCTCATACAGTTTTCTTTTTCTTTCTGAAGTAATCTAAGTGTTTAAGTTGTATCTGTCCGTATATGTGTTTAATAAATATTGTGTATGTAAATCGGTAATGTTGACTGCCATTACACATCGTGTTCATTACCCAATTCCTACACTGTCCTCAAACAGTTTGGAAAAATTCCTTCCACGTATGACTTGTTGATTAGTTGTGTAAGTGGTTTTTTGAATCCTGCTAACAAATTTAATTTCTATGGGTGATATTCCATCAGTTCCATGTGGTTTTGTCTGTTTTATTATCTGCAGTGTTTCTTTTTCTGTCACTGGAAATAGAGCCACAGTGTTTTGAATGGGATGAATATATGTATTCCATGTGCTATTGTGTCTACAGTTTGTCTTTTCTCTAAGTTTTTGGCCTACTGTGGCAAAATGGTCATTGAAGATATTGACAGTGTTATTCTGTTCTTTTATCATCTTTTTGCTTATCATAAACTGTATTGTGATGTGTTCCTGTGGATTTGATGGTATATGATTTGCATTCGCCTCTAGAGACTAAAATACCTTTTGTTATCCAGTTTTTGTTTTTGTTGATGACTTTACTACTGGCCGTTGTTATTGGGCATGTTATTTGAAAGTAATAAGGAAAGAAATTTATGAAGTATGTTACTTTCTGATCCAGTGTGAAATTTTTTTCCAACCTTTCCCATCCTTGTTTTCTAAGTTTATGCCTGAGGGCTGTTAGGTTTTGTTCATTTAGGTTTCTACTCTCCCTTTTTTTTTGTACACTTTATTCTCTGGTGGAATAATTTAAGCGTATTTTTATTGCATCATGATCTGACAGGGCTGTTTCTATAATTTCACTTTTCTACTGAAAATCACATAGATTTGTGAATATATGAACTGTTTGTGTACAGGTGTTTGCAGTTGGGTGTGTTGGCTTTTATATCGTCTTGTTTAAGCCATATGTTTTCATTGTCTTCAGGAGTTCCCTACTGTCCTTTGAATCTTTTAATGTATTAATGTTGAGGTCACTAGTAGAATCTATTACATTTTCAATGTTATATTTTTTGCATAAACCAAGACCATGTATACAGTTTCTGTTTATCTCATTATGGATTAGTATAGCAGTTCCCCCTTCTTAACATTTCTCCTGCATGAGCAAGCTGTTACACAGTAATTTGTTATGACAAGATTTAAAATTTCATGCTCATTTAGTCCACATTCTGTTAGAGCTAGAACATGAGGAATTTCTTTTTTTAGTATTATTTCTGATCGGTTTACCTTGTGTTTAATGTACTTTATGTTCTGGTGTATTATGGCTAGCTCATTGATGGTGTTGGATCCAGTTGACGATATCGAAGTGGTTTCCCTGGAGCCAACCATAAAAAAATAACTGCTCTTCTACGGAACTTTTCTTGTTCTAGTGGGCACACATACAGCAGCTCATTTGGTTTTACACATGTTTTGTGCTGTTATTGGTGAAGCTGCTTCTGTTGATTGCTGTGGAACTAGTCTGTTGTTGTTGTTGTTGATCCCATTTCTGCTTCTGTTGCTTGCACTTCAGCTGTTATTTGTGTTGTTGTTTGAGTTGGTTCAGATGCTGCTGGTTTTGTCGGTGCTGGAATTTTTATTGAGTATGGTAGTGATGTTGCAGTCATTAGCGATTCTGCAGCTTCTGCATTTGTTGCCTCCAAGACAGAGTCATTTCTTGTAGGGTTGCATTCAGCAATGTATTGGTGATTCGTAAAAGTGGCTGGTACTGACTCACACATACTCTGTTTTTATATGTTTCTAACATTCCATAAATTGTTTTGCACAGCAGAGACTTGCCTCTTCTGTTAGAGTGCATGCCTTGTTATGCAAAGTTACATCCCTCCAGGAAATCTTCACTAAGGAATCTTATGATTCAAAAATTTTAAATATTGTTTGTATCTGCCTGTTTGCTTCCTTAATTTCAGCATTCACACGTGAAGTTGATTCGAGGTCATAACTATGTGGTATACCAAAAACAGTTAAGCCTTGGTTCTCTATCGAACTCAGGGCAGTTTTTAAACTGAGAATAGCATTCACTAACTTGTTACAATACACATCATTTGCTCCCCCCTCCCATTAAAACGGCCTTGACAACTTCCTGCATTGGTGCTTCTGGTTTCACATAACTGTATGCTTTCAGATCATAATGATTACAAAGTATTTCGGCAAGTCTGCAACCGTGACTATCTGAATAGATGCTAAGTCGAGTGAACTTTCCTAAAGATTTCTTATTTTTATTTGGAGATATGTACTTAAAATGTGCACAGTTTTTTGCTTCGTTGAATTCACTGACTAACACATAGATCATTTTTTGAGATTTGTTTGAGTCACAGTTTTCTTCATGAATATGTTCCACATATTCATTTCTTCATTTCTAGGTGGCAGCACTTCTTATTGCATTGTATTCCTTCACAGGACACGTCATTACCGTTTTTTGAAACACAGCTTGTATTACTCCACATTCGCAAATTTTCATCATTTCTGGCAATGTAGTCCCCGTAATCACAGTCTTCTTAGTACATAAAATTGCTGTTTTTGTTTTGTAATGCTAACAAGTCTTCTTTGAGGGATTCAATTTCTTTTGCAGCATTTGAGTAACACTTTCTTTTGTATTCACTTCACTTTGGAAATCAACCTTTTTGTCACAAAAACAGTTATGTAAACAATCATGGCAGCACCACAAGAAATCATCATTCATGAATTTTAGGTTCACTTTTGCACACTTTTCATGTAGCCAGAATCAACACTTCATGCACAGAAATACTTTTGCAACATATTCTATACTTTCCATGCACATTGCATTGCTTAACATTTGCTTTTTAAGAGAGCTGCAATATTACACTGACCTATCGGTGCCATCATGGAGTTACATTCTGGCATCACTCTCCTCTGGTTGATGTGCTGAACTAGAATGAAGTTCTAGATTGTCCCCAAGTACATGTGAAACAGGCCTCTTGGAAGGATGAGGCCATGAATGGGAAAGTATATTGCCACTCTGCTTAGAAAAGTTTGGGTGAAAAACCTTCATAATTCTACATGGAAATGTACTGCCCAGTATACAGGAGATAATTGATAATGAACAACTTCCAGTGGAGGGGAATGCAAGTTCAGACGAATAGGAAGGGGAAGTTGTCACCAATGATAGAAGTCTACCTTATCCACTATAATGGAACAATGTTACTTCACGTTGCTTGTAGTGTGTTATCAAAATATGAAGTGATTGATTTATGAATATTTAATTATGCTCATACGGAGGTAGATGTATTCAACACCTTGTGAAACTATAAGAACATTTGATTTTATGTGTTTATCTATTTTTCTAGCCTTGAGTATGTAAATGAACATGAAATCTAGATGGGCTGAACTCATTTTAATGCAGTACATAGTATTCTGCAAAAGAACTGTGGCAGTCAACAGACCTGAGCAAGACCAAGCCTTTCCTCTTGTTGCTCCATTTCGTAAATACCTATCCTACAAGGGAGAATGCACAGTAGGCTGACCTGGTTGACAGCATTGAGGTATGGTGGCAAGTCACCTTGCTATTTTCTGTTTTGGGAATGCTTTTTCTCTGGTGAGAGGTAGACTTAAGAATGGACTGTGGAGAGTAGACTGCTGGCAGTGAATGTGGTTGGTCATGTTGTGGGGCACTCTACAAAACCTTGAGTAATCGTGCTCACTGTAGTACAATTCATTGCAACAAGTAATACTAGCACTTCCAAACATTAAAGTTGTCTCTGTAATATTGTTGCCATGAATGCAAGATCTTTTCAGGCATTATTAGGTGTTGCAGTTATTACATCATATTACTTCAAGTATGCTGCTCAGGGGTAGATAGCGTGTTACTTCAGCTTATCCAGTATATTAGAGACATTAATAATATGTAGGAGTATTTGCACTGCATGTTACAAGGCAACCTACAGACACTTTATGCTGTAATATTACGTAGGAGAGCCAGACTCACGTCAATTACAAATGAGTGAAAAGAGGTCTTGAGTTAGTACAATAAGAGTTAACTATAATGAGTGTTACCACTTAGCTTAAATGCTATCATTATGGTTAATAATTTATGGTTGGAAAGTTGCACCAATGAAAGCAATGGTGGTGTTGTGTTTTAATGTAAGAAATGCAGTCTCACAACTTTGATGGGTTGTATTGTTTCAGTCTTTCCGTAACTTTTGTTCGCTTAAAATCATTCACTCAAAGTTCTAAGAATAAAGTAACTGATGCCTAAAGACCAAAACTAATTTCTGTTTTGTTTACAAGATCCTTAAAGTAATGCCTGAATACAAAGCAGTTTAAAGTCTGTCAGTCTCAGTCTGATGTAACAAACATTAATCACATTCATGAAACAACAAATTCAGCAACTGTCCTAAGCTGAATGAGCAAACCGACTTTTCCAAAATTCATCCCTTCAGGGTGTGGTGACTGTTTATAGTATGTAGTATATTGTTTTTCTGGATGATTGTCCACAAGGTAAGTCAGTATTGATTCTGGTCTAGTATTGTATGCTGTCACTGTGCGTTAGTGGAAAACATCAACTAACAGAATGATAGACGAAGGTAAGAAGTGGTGTGCATAGCATTTTTTCACTACAACCCTTTAGGTTGCTCAGCAAACACTTCAGATGGAGTAAGACTGTCTAGTTAAATTTGAGAGAGGTAATAATATGGTTAACTATAGTAAGGGTGTGCAGCCTATGTGAAAGTGGCATTCACAGTGTTTATATTGTTGGTTAAGTTGCAAGTTGAAAGTTGTTAGTTACAAAAGGTAGCCAAGGTGGTGGGAAGACCATGCTGCTTTGCAGATGTAACTAAGGACCCGTAACATAAGGTGATCATAGAATCCCACATTTTATGAATAGGAAAGAGAATGGTAGTGTCATTACAACACTGCCCCTTCGAAACTGATTGTAGAAGAAATTGTCACTTTAATTGGATTCAGAGAGAAGCCTTTTATAACCACTAATAGAGGAATTTGCATCACTATTTGAAGAAAGGCAATATTTCATGGCCACAGATTTGATGTAATGCAAAATTTACAACAGCGTGAAGAAAAACCAGTTCATTGTAGCCTTCTCTGTCCAAATATGCTAGATTTTGTGAACCAAAAAGTAAAGAACTACTGACTTTCACCCTAAAGCCAATGGAAGAGTAGAATGAGCTTATAAAATAATATATTAAAAATGTTATTATGTGAACAAGACACATGATGAGTGGATCAATATTTGCCATACATCGTGATAATGATCAATGACCTCCCCTCGTTTATTAGATCCACCACTGTATTGTATGCAGATGATACGACTTTTCTCCATAGCAGTAACAGTCTTAATGATCTTAAAACCTGTGCTGAAAATACACTCACTCATGCAGCATATTGGTTCAGAGCAAATAGTTTCCTGCTAAATGAAAATAAAACTCAGCAGATAATCTTCACTCTAAGAGACAAGCCACTAACTGATGACCCTAGTTCTGTTAAATTCCTGGGAGTTTATTTAGACGAAAAGTTATCCTGGGGCCAACATGTAAACTATATTAGTAGTAAACTATCTAGAGTAATTTATTTATTAAGACAACTCAGAAATTGTGTACCTGAAACATACATCAGATCATCTTATTTTGCATTTTTCCAGAGTATAATATCCTATGGCATTATCTTCTGGGGTAACTGTAGTCATATACATGACATCCTATTATTGCAGAAGAAAGCCATTAGGATAATTACAAATTCTTCACATAAGGCTCACTGCAAACCCTTATTTACTAAACAAAAAATTATGACTGTAATAAACCTCTATATATACAATGTCTTAATCTTTACGAAGAAGAACCTACAAGATGTGAAACGTAGAGAAAATGTACATTGTTACAACACAAGAAGCATCAAACACATATACACGCCTTACCACAGACTATCAAAATCAATAAATAGCTATGAAGTCACAGGGCACAAGCTATTTAATAAGCTGCCACATGCCATACAGGATCTTCCTGAACATACATTCAAAGAAAGACTGCATGAATGGTTTATTGCCCACCCGTTCTATGATATCAATGAATTCTTCAACTGTAAAATGCAGTAATCCAACAGATGACCCACTGTACATTTATTGTAATATAAGCTAAAATATTTCAGTAGTCAATACCTTATCACACTGTATTATAAATTGTAACTTCATTTGACGTTGTCAATTGCTGTAATGGCCTAAAGACAATAAAATCTTTATTATTATTATTTTCTTACAGCAGTCGCATTCATGAATCAATCATGAGGTGGTATATGGACAGCCAATGAGTTCTCCATTTGAACTTACAAATTGCCACCAGGTAGCGATTCAAATGAGGTAGAAGTCCTGATTCAGAAACTTAAAATGATTTGATGAGGGGTACAGCAGTGTAGCCTCAAAACTATTTCTAAACAGATTCAGAGAAGTAACTAAGGGGCCTGAGCCATTTCACCTACTAATTGTGTAACCTGGTGATCAAAAAGTGAAGAACAAAAATTGTCCACACCCAATGAAGGGCCATACCAAATTATGTGTCTGACGTCCTCAATCAGTTGAGAGGTAAGTTGACAAACCACATGCACTTTGACATGTTAAAGGCCTATCATGGACAAGCAGCACTGTGCCTACCTCTGGTTCTGGTGGATCCACCATTAGTGAAACACAATGCTCCTAAGAGTGTGAGAAAGTGTAAAAATCTTCCATCCTCAGCACCATATTGTTATGCACTATGTTCCCAGCATCCTGATGTCCTTTGCTCATGACACTGCATTTGGTGCCTGCTACACAAACAACAACATGCAGCACACATTACATTGCCATGTGTGAGCTAGCTTAAACATCATGTAAGTTATCACATTTTTCTAAACACCGGGAACAATGTGTGACACAGAGTGCTGGAGTTTACAACCTGTGAAGTGATTGCTTATCTACAGCCTTTGTGCCATGCACCTATGGCAATGAAATTAGGACATATACACCACATATGCTTAAATATCTCATGAAAACTTCACCTCTGAGTTGTAGGTAGTTCCCACAATGGACCAAAATTGCTTCATTATTCACTTCACTATGTGAACTAATTGATGCCACAAGACAAAACTTACTATGTGATGGCTACTAAATTTCTCTAGGGCCTACACACTAATATTGTTGATGTTGTTAGTGCCAGTAGTCAGATAAAAAAGCATTGGCAGCCTGTGGTCTTACATTGTCTGTCAGTTCAAAAGTAAGGGGTTCAGCAATCAAGTAATTTACAAATAATAAGTACAGTGTACAAATTTTAATCCGGTTGATTTTTAAATGGGAATGCAAGGTGTGGGCGAAGAAAGTGTCACTAGCGAGAGTAGTGCAGAGGAAGCTTGTTTTGTAACAAGTGTCTACCGTCATTGTGGATAGTTACCTTTGGTTTCCATGAATGAATTGTAAGAAGCAGTTAAGATACACTGAGAATTTCTTCATCACTCTGTAAAAAAGGATGTCAGAAGTAAGAAGTAACAACTGCCTCAGTGACTCATTAGCTCCTAGTTTAATAAATCACCTGTAAATACTAAATATAATTTATCTTTCGTCATTTGAAAAATAATGGTATTCAAAGATTTTCTTTTTCATTTTTGTTTAATTATGCACTAAAGTTGATGATGGTGATGGGAGGGGGGGGGGGGGTGGATGGTACTACCTAATATTTGATGGCACTCAGGGACTAAAGTCTCAGAAAGGTTGGTAACCACTGAGTTAGAATAACTGGTTCCTCTATACCACTTTTCTTCCCTGAATACCTTGTCATCATACACTGCATTCCCAGTAACCTTATGCCCTTCAATCTTGAGACTGAGTACAATCCCCTCTACACCTGGAACAACACATACCACACATTATGTTGTTAAATGTGACTTTCTTAATTGTCATTCATCTGTCCATATAAATTGTTATGGTTGTATTATTTTCTCAGTTTGTTTATTCCTTTGTGAATCAGTGTTGAGTTGTTACATGCCATGAACTTACCCTGTCCTTAAACAGAAACGTAACTTCAACAGCAGATAGATACAGGAAAAATTCAGTTCCTCTACACCAGTCTTCAGCCCTCTTCCTCGTGGTTTACATTGCTCTGCAAATGCCAGGATGTTGACCTGTGGAAGTATGGCAGTTAACCCGCTTGTGAAGTTTTAATCAATTTGCTAATCACTTTTCCTTCACTGCTGATTGAGTACTTGTTTATTTGTTGTCTCTTGTGAAATCCATCATTGAGGCATAACTGATTCATATTCTTGACCCCAATTAGCTCTTTTTGTTCTGTTTCTATGCACTATCCACTGTGGTGTGTCAAACCACATGGAATGTAAGTGCCCATATGCAGAGGGCAATGTGTAGACAGTGAGAAGGTGCAACTTGTGTGATGCCTCCTCACCAGTCATAGTGGCTGCTCGTAATATAAGTAGCAACTGATGCCAGCTCTGCCACACCACACCTAGAATAGCTTTCCGTTGCCCTCCCAATGTCTGCAATATTCTTGTCAGACACTGTGCTCCTTCTGCACCCATCTCCCTACCCTATGGCTTCTATCCGTGAATCCTCCCCATGCAAGATTTGCCCTATGCACCCTCCTACCACCACCTAATAGGCACAATACATACTACCAAAGAGCGAGCCACAACTGGCGCAATACATACTATCAAAGAGCGAGCCACCTGTGAAACGACACATCACATACCAGCTGTTATGTAAACACTGTTCAGCCTTTTACAATGGTGTGATTACCACGAAATTATCAATTAGCATGAATGGGCTTAGGCAGAGGGTGTATACTGGCAACACGAATATCCTGTTGCAGAGCCTGCTGTACAACATGACAATCATGACCTCAGTGCCTGTTTCACCACATGTGCCGTCTGGATTCTTCCCCCAGACACCAGTTTCTCAGAACTCCGCAGATGGCAACTAGCGTTACAACATGTCCTTGGTTCTCGCCATCCACCTGGCTTTAATTTACGTTAATTTCTTTGGTCTCAGCATTTCTTCACAGTAACTACTCTTTTCTTCACTCGGTTTTAGTTTTCTGCATCTTTCATTTTCTTACCCGTCAATGTTTCACCACCCCTTTTTCTCACAGTACACTTAAATTTTCACTCTTATTAACATGTGTAAGATGTTTAAGCTGTAATCTCTGTCTTGTGTATTACGCTGCCTTCCACCTTTGAGCTC
Source organism: Schistocerca americana (assembly GCF_021461395.2). NCBI lineage: Eukaryota > Metazoa > Arthropoda > Insecta > Orthoptera > Acrididae > Schistocerca > Schistocerca americana. The sequence continues at coordinate 43,935,513 of NC_060120.1, forward strand.
TCAGGTTTTCAAATCTCATTCGAATTAGTCCACAACAATCAGTCTTCTTCTCATCCCATCCGGTAAGTCTCCCCTAGCCTGCAGTGCTAGGCGACTTTCCCAAAATCTGCCCCTTGTCATAGACCTCTCCAGTCCTTTTCCTTCATGCATCTTCCTTCCCCTTCAACTGTTCTGCCTGAAGAAGGAGCCAGTGTCTCTGAAACCTTGCCTGATTATAACCTTCTATGTCTATGTTCCGCCACCACTTGGTGAGTAAATTTTTTATCTATCCAGTTAAATTGTTTTGTCAAAAATTCATTGTTTTCATTGTTATATTATGCCACAGGGTGTGTCACACAAACTTGTGCTCAAGAAGCTGCAACTTTGTGATCCTACGTCATGAATAAATGTGACATTTAAGGATGACAGTCATACCAAAACATTCTTCTGCACATGTAATCTCATAAAGCATTTAAGCCTTCATGTCAGAAAGACATTCTTTTCTAATTTAATTTAACAGAGGATTGTGATGTATGTTACCAGACCTATAGTGTACTGCACACATCATTGTACTTATACATTCTTTGTTGTTTCATCATTAAAGGACATTGAGTGCCCTCGTTTCAATTATGAGCCAGAATTATGGTGCCAATCCTCGCTGACTGTTTGACCAGTACATGCAGGCATCTATGCAAAAACATATACAGGACAGCCCTTGTAAAAAAGTCTTGAATTTGATGGACCAAAGAAAACCGGGAAGCCAGCAGAGCTCATAACTGAAGCTGAATATTTCACAGGCAAAGAATTTAATTATGTACTCGTGGAGGGAAATCAGTGCTGAAACTATTAAAAACTGTTTCACAAAAGCGGGGTTCTGTGAGAATGAGATGGCAGCTCCTGTGGAAGATGTTGCAAGTGATTTGCAAGAGTTTCAGGAATTAACAGGCAGTGATTCTGTCACTTGTGAGGACGTTGTGGCTGTTGATGACAATGTGGCAACCACAGGAGTACAAAGTATTGAGGAGCTGACTGCAGAGAGAAGCTTGGAGAATAATAGTGGTAGTGAAAGTGACAGTGACAAGGAAGATGACCCTGTGCCCACATATACTAAGGCAGCTGAAGCCTTTGAAACATTCAGGAGGTATATGATGGCTCATAGACTTGGGGACAGAACAGTAGTTCATCTTGCTCATTTGGAGCAAGAAATGATTACCATAGAGTCTAGGAGAAATAGAAAACAAACATGAATGCTTGAATATTTTAAAAAATCATATGTATGTGATTTTCAGATTGCATAGGTTCCTAGAGTTTTGTGTAAATTTAAGTTCCATTTCATAATTTAATTATTAAAGTAATTTTTTTGTGACTAATTCTTTTTTAATCTCTACCATTTACGGTGTTTTTGTGTAATATATTCAGTGTATCATAAACAAAATTTGGCTCATATTCTATAATTGGATCGACTGAAGAATGGAATACCACCTGTCAGCTTAGGACAATGTCAGATCTTAAGAATGAGTTATAACTTTTTACAGTACAAACTGATCCATTTACTTTCACCCATCCACCTACTGGGCCCACAGTTTTAATTACAAAAAAACTAATCATTTGATACATTAATCATTTGCAATGAATGTCATATTACTGTTGCGAAAATTTAAAATGTCATCTATGGCACCATTTGTCAAAGCCGATTAGTGGTATCCCGATCTTCAGTACTGCCCTGTAATTATTATTTGGAAGCCCTCCTCTTTATGCTGTTTTCCTCTGTACAGTGTTCAGAATTTGTGGTCCAGTCCAAAAATTTCTTTCAGGAGACTGTCAACAGCATCAACATACTTGGAGAAATAGAAATGCATGATACAGACTGTGCTGTCTTGCAATATATTTATTCTCTACTGGTTTCAATCGTGGACCATCTTCACAGTGAAAAAAATCTACTGTGACAACTTCTCATGTCATACATGCTACTTAACCTGGAAATTATATGCCTTTGATGACTTCAAAATGTCAGAAAATGATGCTTAATGCCATAACACTGGCTTAAGCAAGCAGAAATCATTGAAGACATGTAACAGCAATAAGAGCACAGTACCACTGCTTAGACACAACAATACCCCATAGCTAGTAGCCAGTGTATTCACCTCCTGGGTGTTGTGTTATTTATTTATTTACACGTCAAGTTCTGTAGGACCAAATTGAGGAGCAAATCTCCAAGCTCATGGAATGTGTCAGTACATGAAATTACAACATAAAAGTAATAACAGATAAAAATAAATGTTCATGAACCCGAAGAAAGTCAGTCCATAAGAGTAAGTAAACGCAATCAACAGTACAATAAGAATCTGCTTAATTTTTCAAGGAACTCCTCGACAGAATAGAAGGAGGGACCCACGAGGAAACTCTTCAGTTTTGATTTGAAAGCTCGTGAATTACTGCTAAGATTTTTGAATTCGAGTGATAGCTTACTGAAAATGGGTGCAGCAGTATACTTTACACCTTTTTGCACAAGAGTTAAGGAAGTCCAGTCCAAATGCAAGTTTGATTTCTGCTGAGTATTAACCAAGTGAAAGCTCCTTATTCTTGGAAATAAGGTAATATTGTTAACAAGAAATGACACTAACAAATATATATATTGAGAGGGCAATGTCAAAATACCCAGACTCGTGAACAGGGGTCGACAAGAGGTTCATGAACTTACACCACTTATTGCCCGAACCGCCTGTTTCTGAGCCAAAAATAACCTTTTAGAATGGGAAGAGTTGCCCCAAAAAATAATACCATACAACATGAGCGAATAAAAATAAGCAAAGTAGAATAATTTTTGTGTCGAACGATCACACACTTCTGATATCGTTCGAATAGTAAAAATGGCAGTATTAAGCCTTTGAACAAAATCCTGATTGTGGGCTTTCCATGACAGCTTACTATCTTTCTGAACACCTAGAAATTTGAACTGTTCAGTTTCACTAATCATACGACCGTTCTGCGAAATTAAAACATCAGGTTTTGTTGAATTGTGTGTTAGAAACTGTAAAAACTGAGTCTTAGTATGATTTAACGTTAGTTTATTTTCTACAAGCCATGAACTGAGGTCATGTACTGCACTATTTGAAATGGAGCCAATGTTGCACACAACATCCTTTACTACCAAGCTAGTGTCATCAGCAAACAGAAATACTAGAGGGCAAATAATTTATATAAATAAGGAACAGGAGTGGCCCCAACACTGATCCCTGGGGCACGCCCCACTTGACAGTACCCCATTCAGATCCCACATCACAGCTATTATAAATATTGTGAATAATGACCTTTTGCTGCCTGTTTCTAAAGTGAGAGGTGGACCAATTGTGAGCTACTCCCCATATTCCGTAATGGTCCAACTTCTGGAGCAATATTTTGTGATCAACACAATCAAATTCCTTAGTTAAATCAAAAAAATACGCCAAGCATTCGAAATGTTTTGTTTAGCCCATCCAGTACCTCACAGAGAAAAGAGAATATAGCATTTTAAGTTGTTAAACGACTTCTAAAGCTGAATTGTACATTTGATATCAAAACGTATGATATAAAATGATCAATTATCCTTACATACACAGTCTTTTCAATAACTTTTGCAAACACTGATGGCATAGAAATAGGTCTAAAATTATGTACATTATCCCTTTCTTGCTTTTTATAAAGAGACTTTACTACTGAGTACTTTAATAGTTCAGGAAACTGACCATTCCCAAAGGAAAATTTACAAATATGGCTAAATACAGGGCTATCTTGTGTAGCACAGTACTTTACTAAGCTGCTAGACACTCCATCATAACCGGGAGAGTCCTTAGTCTTCAGTGATTTAATTATTGACTCAGTCTCCCTCTTGTTTGTATCACAGAGGAGTATTTCAGACATCAATCTCGGAAAGCCATTTGCTAAGAAAGTTATATGATTTCCTGTAGAAACTAAATTTTTATTTAATTCACCAGCAGTGTTCAGAAAATGATTGTTAAATACTGTACATATATCTGATTTATCAGTAACAGAAATATTTTTACTGTGAACTGACTTTATTTTGTCGACCTTGTGTTGCTGACCAGACACTTCCTTAACAACTGACCATATGGTTTTAATTTTATCCTATGAATTAGCTATTCTATTTGCATACCACATACTCTTTTCCTTCCTAATAACATTTTTAAGTACCTTACAATACTATTTGTAATGAGCTACTGTAGATGGATTGTGGCTACTTCTAACACTTTGATATAATTCCCATTTTGTTCTAAATGATATCCTTATCCCACTAGTCAGCCACCCAGGCTGCTCATTACTGCTAGTACCCCATTTGGCATGTTCTAGTGGAAAGCAGCTCTCAAAGAGCATGAGAAATGTGTTATGAAAAGCATTGTATTTATCATCTATGTTGTCGACACTATAAACATGCTGCCACTCTTGTTCCTTGACAAGTTTTAAAAAACTCTCTATTGCTGTTGGATTAACTTTCTGACATAGTTTGTAGTTAAATATGACATTGGTTTGAGTACAAAAGCCTTTTAGTGTTAAAATTTGTGCATCATGGTCTGAAAGCCCATTCACACTTTTGCTAACAGAATGCCCATCTAGTAATGAATAATGAATAAGAAGATTGTCTATGGTTGTGCTACTGTTCCCCTGCTCCCTAGTTGTAAAAAACCCAGTTTGCATCAGATCATATGAATTTAGGAGCCCTATCAACATCCTTTTTCTTGCAAAATCATATACAAAATTAATATTGAATTCACCACATATAACTAGTTTCTGGTACTTCCTACAAAGTGAACCAAGAACCCTCTCTAGCTTTAGCAGAAATGCCCTGAAGTCTGAGTAAGGGGGCTTATAAACAACAACAATAGAAGTTTAGTTTGACCAAATTCAACTAACGCAGCAGAACTTTCAAATATCTGTACAGTGCAGTGTCGTGATATGTCTGTAAACTGAAATGGAATACTGTTTTGTACGTACAGAGCCACTCCCCCACCCCTCAAGGAACTCCTTGAGAAACAGCCAGCTAATCTGTAGCCTGGTAAAGGAAGCCTCTCAATTATCAAATTATTTAAGTGGTACTCTGATATACCAATAATTTCAGGGTCAAAATATATTAGCAGTTCACTAACTTTATCTCTAATACCTCTTATATTTTGATGAAATATGCTAATTCCTTCTCTACTTGGAAACATTGCATCCTCTGACTTCAATCTAAAAAAGGTGCGTCTCTAACACCAACTACCACCCACTACACTGTCACCTATAAGCTTAACCAGCCTCCCCTTACCATACCTATTGAGGAGCTGGCCATGCCTAGTGAAACCCGATCTACTGATCGATCCAACTGGCACCACTCAGATGTGACCCATGCCCTCTGCCATCAGTGCCCTCCCCAGCCCCACCTTAAGAGCCGCATTAGGGTGAGGCTGATCATGATGCTGAAACAGTTGCACGAAATGCACATTAGTGCCACCAGCTTGAGTAATTATCTTAACTTGTGTCACACTGGTTGCAAATTTCAAGATGGCAGAGTTAGAGAAGCAATGCCTCTGCATTAAATTTTGTATGAAACTCAAGAAAGCCTTTACAGAGACACACCAAGTGATGCAGGAAGCCTGCAGCAATGAGTGCTTAATCTGTACTTGGTGTTATGAAAGGTTCATATGGTTTAAAAATTGCCAGACAGAATCTGAAGATGACCCTTATTTAGGATGCCCTTCAATGTCTACCGAAGACGTTCAAGTCAGGAATGTCACCAAAATTGTGCATGCTAATTGGAGGCTGACTGTCCAAGATATTGCAGAAGAATGTAATATTTCAGTTGGACCATGTCATGAAATTCTGACACAGCATCTTGGAATGCATTGTGTTATTACCAAGGTCGTCCCGTGGCTCACGAGTCAAGATCAGAAAAACCTTTGCCTCACAGCTTGTGAAGAGCTTTTGGATTGTGGAAGTGAGAATGAGATGTTCCTCAAGAGAATCACAACTGGTGCTGAGAAGTGGGTCTGCAGTTATGATGATTAGAGCAAGGTTCAGTCTTTACAGTGGTCGGGAAACTATGCCAAAGACCAAAAAAAGCTCATCAGGTCAGATCAACTGTCAAAGCCATGCTTATAGCTTCCTTTGGCTTTGAAGAAATAGTTCATCATGAATTCGTGCCTTAGGGACAAACTCTTAATTGATGGTACTGTCAGCACATGTCGCGATGCCTGTGAGAAAATGTGAAGGAAATGGCCTGAAATGTGGTGAGACAATTCATGGCTATTGCATCACAATAAAGCACTCACACATTCATACCTGTTGGTGCATGACTGTTGCACAAAAAGCAAAATCACTGTGCTGCCTCATCCTCCATAAGGCCTTACTGGCTGGAAGCTGTATTTGTGAGTCTTTTTGTTGTGCCTATCTGCAATTTTGGTGGAGAATTTTTTGAAGGAGGCCATACACAATATGGAAAAGGTAAGTGTAGAAAAATTTTGTGGACAAAGTTCCAGAAATTTCTGAACAGACCTCATACATTTATGAAAGGCTATATTTGTTCTGAATTGCAGTTACTTAGAATTATTCTAAGGCAATTTACTATTCCGCAATCCAAACAAATTAGTTCTGCTATTAGAGTAAAATACTTTATATTTTTTGTGATGGTTAAACAATTTATTATAATTATTTTGAAACATGTTATTACTGAATTTTGAACAGAAGGTTTTTTCCCCAGAATATTATTCCATACCTTATTTTGAACTGAAAATGTGCATGATATACCTGTAGTACTATTTCTCTGTTGTAGCTTAAGTTCAGTATGCATAGCACATAGCAGATAGATGAAATATTGGCTGTAAGAGCTTGAACATATGTATTACATTTCAGATCACTGTTCAGATAATTACCTAAAAATTTCACATCACCAACCTGTTTTACACCTTTCTTTACCTTAAAGGAGTGCTAATTTTGTTGTTTTGTGTGATATGTGAAACTGTGGCTGCAGTTTTTTCATTGTTTATAATAAGCTATTTTTTTTTCAAAGCAGTCTGTCAGTTCCAGCAGTGATGTGTCTGCTGTAAATGAAACGCCCTTTATATCTAACCAAATGAATAAAATGTTTGTAGAGTGCTTTGTTTTGTATAAACAGTATCACTCAGATTATCTATACATAACAGAAAGAGGATTGTACCTAATGAGGACCCTTTCATTACATCTTATTTGATTAAAATTTCATTTTATGAGTATTTTGTTGTTCTCATTTTTCCAGTGGTTATATCACGTTTGAGAATAACTTTTTATTGGTAGTTAGCAAGATACAATGCACTTGATTCATTTGGAATAACTTTAATTGTGATTCTTTCCAACTTACTCAGTAGAATAGAATGATGTATAACATCAAACGCTTTGTACAGATAAAAAAAATTTCCAGTATCCATTTCCTGTACATTTCTAGCTTTTAGGAAAGGATGCAGGTATTCACCTGCAGAATTGATTGTACATCTAGACTGCCTGAAGCCATGCTGATAATTTGATAGTGATGTACAAACTCTTGCAGGGTATTATAAAAGAGTTTTCCAATTGTATTTGAGAAACCCCTAACGTGTGTCAGATCTACAATCATTTATGTTGTCTGTGACTTCCTATATATGTAAGAGAGTGATTTTAGGAAACTTTAGACTCCTTACATTTTAAGTTCACTGGAGAAACTATGGCAGCTGTACACACATATTCTCCAGACCTTCCAGAATTCCACTTAATGGCTGGGTATCCCCCTGGAGTACCTGGGACCCTGCCGAAAATGGGGCTACACTGATAAATTAATACAGTCTTGACAGCACAGCTAAGAGATTATCTATTTATTCTCTACTTATTTTTATTTATTTATTCAGTTCTTGATCATTTAGGCAGTAGTATGGTGCATGTAAAGTACATTAAAATAGCTTGCACCATAAAAGGTTACATATAAACATACTGAAATAAAACCACACCATAATGGTAGCACACCTATGATCTACACATAAATATACAAAAGATTTGTTCCACCCTTGCATACACTGTTAAAAACATTTTTTGCAGCCATATTTAGAAATGGCTGACAGCTCTTCCCTCGTTTTTTCTTGACTTTTTCAGTGTTGTCAAATCAGTGTCCTTTCATGACCTTTTTCATGAGTGGAAATAAGAAAAAGTTGCACAGAGCCAGGTCAGGTGAGTAACTTGTGTGGGACAATAGGTGAGTAATGTGTGTGGGGCAGCAGAACGATGCCATTTTTATCCAAAAACTGTTTAACAAAGATGGCTGTGTGTGCAGGTGTGTTGTCATGGTGGAAGAACCAGTCTCCTGTGTCTGCCACAAATTGGGTCTTTTTTGACAAACACTGTTGCACAATCTTCTTAAAACTTCCCAATAAAAGGTTTGATTGATGGTCTGATCTGGGGGAACAAACTCTGAATGAACTACACCCTTGCCATCAAAAAAGCAAATCAGCATTGTTTTGATGCTTGACTTGACTTGACCACATTTATTTGGAAGCGGTGATGATGATGTTTTCCATTGGCTTGACTGTTGCTTTGTTTCTGGGTCATAACTATAGCACCATGACTCATCACCAGCAATGGCCTTTGACAGAAAATCTGGATCAGTTTCAAGCTGTTGTTTCAAAGCATGACATCTTTCAACTCACCATTCCTTTTCCCAAATCTTCCATTAAAATTCACTGAACCAAGCTCCAAGTTAACTAACTAATCTCTGACAGTTGACCAGTTGTCTGTGAGCACAAGTTCTTGACATTTTTCAATATTTTCATCAATTCGAGCAGTTGATGGATGCCCAGAACGAGATTTCAATCGACATGTCACCAGTTCAAATGGAACAAACCACTAGCACACTTGAGTTTTTTCTATAGCTTCAGCTTGGTAAGTTGTTTTTAACATTACAACAGTTTCAGCAACATGTTTACCGAGTAGGAAACAAAATTTCACAGCAGCATGTTCTTCCCTTATACTTGCCATCATAAAAAACTAAACAAGAACAAAACAGTGCTAGCTAACACAATCACTGCAGATGAACAGAATAAAACAGGTCAACAACACAGGCGGCACTGAATTGGCAATAAGTTGTGCTGTACACACTTAGCAGCAGAAATGTGTACTACACAAGCTCTGTCTATAGCAATGTTATTGAGGGTTTGTTTCTTATTTTATTTTGGTACCCCCTTGTATATCACTCATGGAAGTAAAACAAAATAACAACTATCAGTTCTCTTGGGAATATCCCTCCAGTTTAGGTAGCCCATTCAACAAATATGTTCACCAGAGAAGTCTACCTAAACATAAGTTATATTAGAATGAGAAAGACAACAGTAATAGATACACGCTATTTCTTAATTATTAAATGAGAAGAAGAAGGTAGCCAGCCAACATTTAAAAGCAAAAGCAAATTAAAAGAATTTCTGAATGACAACTTGACAACTCCTTCCACTCAATAGATGACTTCTTAGATATGAAATAGTAACTAGTTAATTATTTTGTGTAAAGAAAACTTACGTTAAAGTGACACATTCCACATCATTACGAGATGTCGAATTCATGATCTATGGAACAAGGATTGATGTATGAATGTATTTCAGAAGGTAACTCCCTCATACACAAAAAAACAGTGAACAGCATTGCAAGAATGCTGAAACTCATGAAAAGTGCTAGAAATGGGAATCTTCTTATAGAATGCACTACCTCCTGTTGGGGCACTATGTCTTTCGTATTGTGTACTATTGTATTGTGATACAGTTGCATAACGTACGTAATACATCAAAGGTGGCACAACATTGTGGACAGCATGAACAGAAAGACTGAAAGAGAAATGAGAGTCAGCATGGACAACTGATTTTAAAAATGAAAGAATGTCCTAAGAAGTCAGAAAAATTTATTTCAGTGTTCAACACAAACATTTTCAGAAATTATTACAGTAGCTTTCTGTCTCATGGTGTAATTGTGCCTTATTAATGCAACCAGTTTCAGCACTACATTATGCCATCTTCAGGCCCCCTGACTGACTTGTAGGAAAAATTCCACCTCTGGTCCAGTCGAACTAGGGGCCGGCATTCAGTGACTGGTATCTGTAGGTTCCTTCTTAACACAACAGTCCCTCTTATCGTCACTTGCTTAACAGTCAGCAATTCATTCCAGGTGGAAGAAGAATCAAGTGTTTCAGATGTCCACCTATATGTATCTGCTGCTAGGTATCCCCTGGTGAATGATATTTTTTCTTGTTCTGTCTAGGTACCTGCCAGAATACTAAGTTATCATATGAAATCAATGTCTGCACATTCCCATACAGCTTAAAACAGCTACCAATTAACACAGCAGCTTCAGCAGAAACAGCTCAGCAACCAGAAGATAAGTTCAAGGAACTAGAAAAGAAACTGAGTTCGTAACTGAGCTTCTTTTCTGGTTCCTTGAACTTAGGTCCTCAGAAACTTCCTCCACCTCCTCTGTTACTACATTTAAAATCTTACTTCTACTTGTTTTGCTTCAGTTTCAGTCCAATCAATTAGACTCTCTAGATAGCCCTTAATTTGTAACTACTTTTAATCTGTTTCATGAAAACTTCTGTTACAATAATTAAGTAGCCTCCACCCTGCCCTTATGTAGATTTCTGGTTTCTTGAACCTTAAAACTGAACTTTTTATCAACACCTGGAAGTCTTGAGAGGTTCATTGCGAGAGATGCTGATAGCATCAGCTCTGTAAGTACACAAGAATTTACATATTCTTATAATGCAAAGTCTGTAAGCTGTTCACTCTATCAAACAGACAGCTTTGCCAATAAATGCTTCAAAGCCTGTCAAAATATGATGAGAGAGTTTTACAGATATGGTTGTTGTATTCTCCTGTGAAATGTGCTATATATTGCTTTTCTTGCATGGTTTAAAAAAATGAGGGAAGACATTCTTTTGTACCATCACACAGTTTTAAAACATGGAAAAAGCTTAACCCCAGAGTGATAGATCATGAAGACAGTTATCATCATGTTGAAGCATTCCAAAACTGAAAAGAGCCTGAAATGTGACTACAGAATTGTAAATGTAAAATGGAATGACCATATAAAATTAATCGTCGGTAAAGCAGATGCCAGACTGAGATTCATTGGAAGAATCCTAAGGAAATTCAGTCTGAAAATAAAGGAAGTAGGTTACAGTAAACTTGTTCACCCACTGCTCGAATACTGCTCACCAGTGTGGGATCCGTACCAGATAGGGTTGATAGAAGAGAGAGAGAAGATCCAACAGAGAGCAGCACACTTTGTTACAGGATCATTTAGTAATCGTGAAGGTGTTACGGAGATGGTAGATAGACTCCAGTGGAAGACTCTGCAAGAGAGATGCTCAGTAGCTCAGCACAGGCTTTTGTTGAAGTTTCAAGAACATACCTTCACCGAGGAGGCAAGCAGTATGTTGCTCCCTCCTATGTATATTTCGCAAAGAGACCATGAGGATAAAATCAGAGAGATTAGTGCCCACACAGAGGCATACTGACAATCTTTCTTTCCACAAACAATATGAGATTGTAATAGAAGGGAGAACTGATAGAGGTACTCAAGATACCCTCCGGCACACACCGTCAGGTGGCTTGCAGAGTATGGATGTAGATGAAAAACAGTCAATGATGTTCTTCAATCAGAACAACGTAAGTAATTTGAAAAATGAAAAGCTGCATTAATAAGATATCTTGCTTGTGTATTGTATTTAGCAAGACATTCCTTGCCCTTCCATTATCAGTGAGAGCATCTTTGTGGAGGAAATGACTGTGGAAATTTCCTTGAAATTTTCAAGTTACTTCTCAAATATAATCCAGTCGAAAGTTATCTTCTTCAAAAAGTTCTGCAAACTGACAGCTATGTTGTGTCTCATCTTTCTGCATGAAGTCAACATGAATTAATCAAATGTTTAATAAAATTTCAGAGGGTAAGTATTTCTCCATCATGTCTAATAGTACACCACCTAAAACACATAATGGCTGAATGTCTCAAGTAATTCGTTATGTAGGCTACATATTGCAGGTTAGAAGTCATGGTAGAGGAATACTTTGTTGACTTCACTCTGCTACATGAGAAATCAGTTAATGAAATTACAGAACAGATTCGTGACCAGTTGCAAGGAGATGGCCTAAAACTGGCGTACTGCTAAGGACAAGGATATGATAATGCTGCGATCATGGCTGGACACATTAGTGGTGTTCAGAGACGCATTTCGGATATAAAGCCAAAAGCAGTGTCTGAATGATTGTTATGTATCTAAATCTTGCTGAAGTACATGCAGCTACAGGTGATGGTGGTGGTGGTTAGTGTTTAATGTCCCGTCGACAATGAGGTCATTAGAGACAGAGCACAAGCTCGGGTTAGGGAAGGATTAGGAAGGAAATCCGCCATGCCCTTTCAAAGGAACCATCGTGGCATTTGCCTGAAACGATTTAGGGAAATCACGGAAAACCTAAATCAGGATGGCTGGAGATGGGATTGAACCGTCGTCCTCCCGAATGCGAGTCCAGTGTGCTAACCACTGCGCCACCTCGCTCAGTATGCAGCTACTGTTGAAATAAAATTAGGTAGTGCCTCTTTTGGGCTGCGTTCAAAATGTTTACACATTTTTCTTGCTAAGCATATTGAAAGTCTTGGCCAAGATAGAAACTTTGGTACTGTTGAGGGATGGTTCTGAAGAAACCCCGGAAACCAAATTAGATACAGGCAGTTTGTTGGTTTGCATTATGTCCTGTCCTTTCTTTGAATTCCTTTATTTCTGAAGCCTAGCACTTTTTGAAGAGAATGATGCTCGGCTGTATCTGCAAAAAAAGAGGGACTTGATTAATGTGTTCAAAAGCTGAAAGTCCTAACTATCTTGTGAGGTAAAGCAGAGTTCTCTAGTCACAAAAGCAGCTGAGAAAGCAATGGAGTAATGCAATATATCTGATATTTCAACAGAAAGGACAACTGTGAGATGAGATAAGTACCAACTCTGGCTTAAATTTAATTCAGGAAACTCGTCAGGAACAGCATAAGGTAGAAGATAAGCTTATATGAAAATTTAAAAAAATTACGCTACAAATGAATATACTTAATGAGTTATTTGCTTTCCTTCAAATTCAAATAGTATTGGATGTAGAGAAAGATAAATCCATTGTTCAAGATGTTCGTTATTTATGTGAGAAATATTCCAAATTAAATGATTTGGCAATAATTGTTGAAGTACATTGTATTAGACACCACATTTCTTTATTTAAAGAAGTTCATCCAGAAGACATTTTTGTGTGGACCAGTTTAGAATTGTGGTGATCACAGTGAGTGCAGTACTAAACTGGAGAGGCTACCACATGAAGCAAAGCCATGATGTGTGACATCACAGTGCCATTTTAAACTGGGCCAAGATATCAAATTGTTCTGCTACATAGAAAAAATACAATTACCATATATGTACACTATATGATGCTGTGTGTGTGTAGTTTATAGTTCAGTGTTGGTTATTGCCTTGTACCTTCTATCCTTTCCCTGTAAGATCAATTTCACAATTATTCTGATTTGTTTACACACACAATTTCCATGTTTCTGCTAAGGCTGCTGACAAATTATGTGTCTCAAAATTTTTATCTCTGTGAAACAGATTTTTTGCTTCCTCTTTTCGCATTTTATTTCCTGGATGGCAAAACTATAGTGCGACACAAAATCGAAAACATTGACATGAAAAATCTCTGATTATTGTTAGCACACAATATTACATTTGATGCAAAGTGCATTTCTCTCTACACATAATGAGAGAAGTTCTGTACACATCATTAGACAACAGAACTGCTAAACCATTGCCTTGTAGCTAATTTCAGCTGCTAACTGGGGAAAAATCTTTAATACTAATATGAACCACTTTACAGGTTGTAATGTTAACAATTTAGAGACAAGAATTTTGGGAAAGGAAGGAGGTAGTCAAATTAGTAATGTGTAATCAACAAATTTTAGTTTTTATTTATTGTTTTGCTTCATTCAATAAATATTGTTATCATACACTGGCAAATCTAATTGGCTTCTCCAACCTCTGCCTCATGATAGTTTTAGTTACCCTGTGAAGCAGCTGTTGCTTTTTTTGTGTGTGTGCCCTTAATCTAATATGAAGTTACACAGCAGCAGTACATCATTTTAACTGTGACTCATGCATGTCTTCACAGTCAGTGGCATTGCAAAATACGTTGACTCATTCACCAAAGAAACAACAAACAGAATTAATACGCCTGTCATAAAAATGGCTTGGGTTTAAAGTAAGTCTCACTAGAGCAGAATGGAAGTATTTTTCTGTATGCTGCACTATTTTAAACACTGTTACAGATGGGTGAAGCAAATCACTGCCTGTGACAACCTCCATAGTAAAGGCAACTGGAAATTGCCTCAGGAGTCTTGCAGTAAGTGCAATCATTTGGGCACATGTACAGAACAGAAATAAATTCTTTGTACTAAGCACATCTTAACATTTGCATGTTCTTTCTCACAACATATACCGATATGGAATAAATAATAGTCTCCTGGTATTTACCGGGTAGTGTTGAATCAAGAGCCTGGAAGTAACTAGTGTCTTCACAATCACAAGTGAACTTATAACTTTGCTTCTTATGGCATTTGAATTCTTGAACACCAAAAGATCTCACGTTCTCAACGTCATCTACATTACTCTTATCATTTGCAGTGACGTTGACCTTGAGCAACATTGTTCTCAGAGAAGACTGAAACTGTAATGTGGCGGGATTATTGTTACCACTAAACCTAGATCTGATGCAAGAAAAAAAGAGAGTAATGAATGATCTTTTAAGAATTTGCATGCTAAAAATATAATTTAGAGGTTCAGTATCCCGAACTCCTGGGAGTGGTTTCCAACACCATTTACACACATCAAAAATCCCAGCACAAATGTATTGGGAAGAGGCAGTGTTCCAACTTACAATCTCATTTAGATGAGTATTGCTGGCAAAAATGTGTCTCTGAGAATTATTGTATTCTTTGCATTTTTTTGAGGGCTGTGGGGGGGAGGTGTAAGCCGAGGGTGGTGAGTTAATGGGGTTGTTTTTTTTTTCTCTCTGGCAGTGATTTGGGTGGATTGGGATTGGTTTATGGGTAGCAGGTTATGGGTGTCTTAGGAGATTTTTTTGGTTCTGTTTTTGGTGTGTGTGTGTGTGTGTGTGTGTGTGTGTGTGTGTGTGTGTGTGTGTGTGTGTGGTGACATATGCAGATGGTACTGCCGAAGGCTTTTGTTGGTAAGCTATTTTTTATTTTGGTTTTATTCTATAGAGATTTTGATGTTCTTTGTGTTGTATATTTATGGTAGGTTGATTGTGTTTTAATTGCATTTGTTGGCGTGTGTATGTAGGGACGTTATTGTCACCATTTTGTCGTTGGAAGTTGCTGTTACCATCATATCGATGACGTAATGGGTCAAAGCAATGGGTGGAATTGGACACTTTTTTGATACCAAGAATTGCATGAACATTACTGTCATTGGCAGGATGATTGAAGTAAGGGGTAAAATTTTTCAGATTCAGTGAGCACCCAAGATTTTTCAGTGTCTATCACACTGTCACATGTCATTGACCCCAGAAGAACATCTACAGAAAACAGTTTCAGTATACAATCTCTCACAGTTTCAGTCATTTCATAAGCACTTAAACTTTTCAGTATACGACACTATCCAAAAAACTAACAATACAGTAGCCAGTTCTTCTGCACCTATGTTCACAATTCTGCCCAAATCAACATAGCCTGCATACACTTTTTTGTTGTAGTTCCACACAAGCTGCTTCCTAGTTGACATACTATCAAAAATAAGTGCACTCTCTTTAAGATATTGTTTGTCATGGGTATTATGTTTTAGATAGCTGAAAACCTCTTGTAGATAGCCAGGTTCACAATTTACTGATAACTCCCAACCATGAAGAATACTGGTGTGGGGCAAAAGAAAGATAGTGTGAACAAATTTATATGCCCTAGGGAAATAAAAATTCAAAGGGAGGGAAAATTGTTTGGTTAGTTCACTGTATCACCTGGATTGCTTCTCTGCACCACTGTTTTTCAATTCGGCAATGTAAAGTCTAAAGGAAAGCCACTGACATATTCCTGAAGAACACTTTCTAGGTTGTCATTTACACAGTTTCTTTTTTTCAGCACTGTAATCAATTCTGCCATTGTTCCACCTTTTTTTCATGCTGCTTCAGTTTCATATGCAGTCGTTTAACTTTTTTCTTAAAGGCCACAATTCTGCGAGAGAAATCAGTCTAAACACTTGCATCACACTTCTCGTGATTGCCACAAGATTTACACAATGTATTTGTCATTTGGATCTCATTAATTTCCTGAAAAAAATTAAAAGAATCCATCAACAACTATTATGAGCTATCAGAAATTCAGAAGGATACGTTAACAGCAATGTGTATCTCTGTTGCTAGTTAAATAAATGGTTTTACCTCAGAAACTGGTGTTTATTGCAGAGGAGTTGCCTTCTCTGATTGATTTTCACCTGCAAATGGCCTGGAAAACTGAATAAACTTCATGTAGCATCGTCCTTCAGCAGCCGTCTGTCAGCTCCTGATCGAACCATATAGCTATCCTTTGTAAAAATGAGAGCTCCACATGACTTGACATGAATCCAGTATTTCCTTTGTACTGCATTCACCCATTTCTTTGAAAGTTCTGGATGTGAATGAGGAAAACTGAAAAGATTTTAGACATCTTTTACCAGTATTTGAATTTCTTGAACACTGTTTCCTTTACCATATATTAAAGCATATGTAATATACCAGTGGAATTCAATACCACCTCACGTTGTGCACCCATCTGCAGGTGGTCGCTCATGTGGGCACCAATTATGTGTGTCGCTATGGATTGGAGGAAATCCTCTCTGGCTTCCGGCGGCTATCTGATTTGGTGAAGACTGCCAGTCTCGCTAGCGGGATGAAAGCAGAGCTCACCATCTGCAGCATCGTCGACAGGACTGACTGCGGACATTTGGTACAGAGCCGAGTGGAGGGTCTGAATCAGAGGCTGAGACAGTTCTGCGACCGTGTGGGCTGCAGATTCCTCGACTTGTGCCATAGGGTGGTGGGGTTTCGAGTTCCACTGGATAGGTCAGGAGTCCACTACACGCAGCAAGCGGCTACACGGGTAGCAGGGATTGTGTGGCATGGACTGGGCGGTTTTTTAGGTTAGATGGCCTCGGGCAAGTACAGAAAGGGCAACAGCCTCGAAGGGTGCGGGGCAAAGTCAGGACATGTGGGGACCAAGCAGCAATCGGTATTGTAATTGTAAACTGTCGAAGCTGCATTGGTAAAGTACCGGAACTTCAAGCGCTGATAGAAAGCACCGAAGCTGAAATCGTTATAGGTACAGAAAGCCGGCTGAAGCCAGAGATAAATTCTGCCGAAATTTTTACAAAGGCACAGACAGTGTTTAGAAAGGATAGATTGCATGCAACCGGTGGTGGCGTGTTTGTCGCTGTTAGTAGCAGTTTATCCTGTAGTGAAGTAGAAGTGGATAGTTCCTGTGAATTATTATGGGTGGAGGTTACACTCAACAACTGAGCTAGGTTAATAATTGACTCCTTTTACCAACCTCCTGACTCAGCAGCATTAGTGGCAGAACAACTGAGAGAAAATTTGGAATACATTTCACATAAATTTTCTCAGCATGTTATAGTTTTAGGTGGAGATTTCAATTTACCAGATATAGACTGGGACACTCAGATGTTTAGGACGGGTGGTAGGGACAGAGCATCGAGTGACATTATACTGAGTGCACTATCCGAAAATTACCTCGAGCAATTAAACAGAGAACCGACTCATGGAGATAACATCTTGGACCTACTGGCAACAAACAGATCCGAACTTTTCGACTCTGTAAGTGCAGAACAGGGAATCAGTGATCATAAGGCCGTTGCAGCATCCCTGAATATGGAAGTTAATAGGAATATAAAAAAAGGGAGGAAGGTTTATCCATTTAGCAAGAGTAATAGAAGGCAGATTTCAGACTACCTAACAGATCAAAACGAAAATTTCTGTTCCGACACTGACAATGTTGAGTGTTTATGGAAAAAGTTTAAGGCAATCGTAAAATGCGTTTTAGATAGGTACGTGCCGAGTAAAACTGTGAGAGACGGGAAAAACCCACCGTGGTTCAACAACAAAGTTAGGAAACTACTGCGAAAGCAAAGAGAGCTTCACTCCAAGTTTAAACGCAGCCAAAACCTCTCAGACAAACAGAAGCTAAACGATGTCAAAGTTAGCGTGAGGAGGGGTATGTGTGAAACGTTCAGTGAATTTGAAAGTGAAATTCTATGTTCCGACTTGACAGAAAATCCTAGGAAGTTCTGGTCTTACGTTAAATCAGTAAGTGGCTCGAAACAGCATATCCAGACACTCCGGGATGATGATGGCATTGAAACAGAGGGTGACACGCATAAAGCTGAAATACTAAACACCTTTTTCGAAAGCTGTTTCACAGAGGAAGACCACACTGCAGTTCCTTCTCTAAATCCTCACACAAATGAAAAAATGGCTGACATCGAAATAAGTGTCCAAGGAATAGAAAAGCAACTGGAATCACTCCACAGAGGAAAGTCCACTGGACCTGACGGGATACCAATTTGATTCTACAAAGAGTACGCGAAAGAACTTGCCCTCCTTCTAACAGCCGTGTACCGCAAGTCTCTAGAGGAACGGAAGATTCCAAATGATTGGAAAAGAGCACAGGTAGTCCCAGCCTTCAAGAAGGCTCGTCGAGCAGATGCGCATAACTATAGACCTATATCTCTGACATCGATCTATTGTAGAATTTTAGAACATGTTTTTTGCTCGAGTATCATGTTGTTTTTGGAAACCCAGAATCTACTCTGTAGGAATCAACATGGATTCCAGAAACGCGATCATTTGAGACCTAACTTGCTTTATTTGTTCATGAGACCCAGAAATATATTAGATACAGGCTCCCAGGTAGATGCTATTTTCCTTGACTTCCGGAAGGCGTTCGATACAGTTCCGCACTGTCTCCTGATAAACAAAGTAAGAGCCTACGGAATATCAGACCAGCTGTGTGGCTGGATTGAAGAGTTTTTAGCAAACAGAACACAGCATGTTGTTATCAATGGAGAGACGTCTACAGACGTTAAAGTAACCTCTGGCATGCCACAGGGGAGTGTTATGGGACCATTGCTTTTCACAATATATATAAATAACCTAGTAGATAGTGTTGGAAGTTCCATGCGGCTTTCTGCGGATGATGCTGTAGTATACAGAGAAGTTGCAGCATTAGAAAATTGTAGCGAAATGCAGGAAGATCTGCAGCAGATAGGCACTTGGTGCAGGGAGTGGCAACTGACCCTTAACATAGACAAATGTAATGTATTGTGAATACATAGAAAGAAGGATCCTTTATTGTATGATTATATGATAGCGGAACAAACACTGGTAGCATTTACTTCTGTAAAATATCTGGGAGTATGCGTGCAGAATGATTTGAAGTGGAATGATCATATGAAATTAATTGTTGGTAAGGCAGGTACCAGGTTGAGATTCATTGGGAGAGTCCTTAGAAAATGTAGTCCATCAACAAAGGAGGTGGCTTACAAAACACTCGTTCGACCTATACTTGAGTATTGCTCATCAATGTGGGATCCGTACCAGATCGGGTTGATGGAGGAGATAGAGAAGATCCAAAGAAGAGTGGCGCGTTTCATCACAGGGTTATTTGGTAACTGTGATAGTGTTACGGAGATGTTTAGCAAACTCAAGTGGCAGGCTCTGCAAGAGAGGCGCTCTGCATCGTGGTGTAGCTTGCTCGCCAGGTTTCGAGAGGGTGCATTTCTGGATGAGGTATCGAATATATTGCTTCCCCCTACTTATACCTCCCGAGGAGATCACGAATGTAAAATTAGAGAGATTCGAGCGCGCACGGGGGTTTTCAGACAGTCGTTCTTCCCGCGAACCATATGCGACTGGAACAGAAAAGGGAGGTAATGACAGTAGCACGTAAAGTGCCCTTCACCACACACTGTTGGGTGGCTTGCAGAGTATAAATGTAGATGTAGATGTAGATGTAGTTGTCCATCAATTACTCCATCTGTATGCTACATGACTCTTGACTATATTTGTTAAAAAAAAGAGAAACAGAAGAACAACGCCAAGTACTACTGCCCCATTACAATATGGCCACCAAAGAGTGTCAGTTTTCTAGGCAAAGATGCCTTTTAGTAGTCTCTTCAATTTAGTATTCAGCTCACTGGGTGATTACACTGAGCTCAATACTATACTCGAGAGATTACTATGTAAAGCAAAGTCATCACTCATGACGTCACAGTAACAGTGTTAAACCAGGGCAAGGTGTCAAACTGTTCTTCCCCATAGAAAAAATACAATTGCATTTATGTATGCTATATGATGCTGTGTGTATTTAGTTTATAGTTCACTGTTAGCTATTACCTTATACCATCTTATCCTCCCCTGCGAGATCAGTTTCGCAGTTATTCTGCTGTGTTTACGTAAGTAATTTCCATATTGTGGCAAAGTCAGATTTAACCCAGAATAGTGAAGGTCATCCTTTCTTCTAATGTTCTAGCTATGCACTTCACTGTTATTTTTGAATTGGGACTGGTTATTAATAACAAATTTTGTGAACAAATATATGTATTGTGAAGGTACTGTGAATATCCCGAGTTCCTTAAATAAATATCTGCTAGGTGATCTTCGGTGGGCTCCAGCTATTATTCTGATAGTACGCTTTTGTGCAATGAATATTTTTTCTCTTAATGGGGAATTACCCCAAAATATGATGATGTATGAAAGCAATGAATGAAACTAGGCATAGTGGGTTAATTTATTGATATGTTTAGCACCAAAATAGCGAACATAGCTGAACCTAACTATTTCAGCAGTTCATTAATGTGTTTCTTCCAATTCAATTTCTCATCAGTGCACACACCGTGGAATTTTGGATGATCTCCCTTAGCAACAGACTTCTTTTCAAAGTTTATGTTTATCAATTATGTTACACCATTTACTGGACAGAATTATATGTACTGTGTTTT
This sequence comes from Schistocerca americana, assembly GCF_021461395.2. Lineage (NCBI taxonomy): Eukaryota > Metazoa > Arthropoda > Insecta > Orthoptera > Acrididae > Schistocerca > Schistocerca americana. Next base: position 43,956,583 of record NC_060120.1, read on the forward strand.
CTCAAAATCTAGTGAGAGTCCACTTGCAGAGTACCACGTAATAATTTTCTGAAAGACATTGTTTACAATTTCTTCAGCTAATTGTTGTTTGTTGGGTGGATTACTATAATTGTATGATCAGCAAAAAGAACTAGCTTTGCATCTTCATGAATATAGAGTGGCAACTCATTAATATATATTAAAACAATAAGGGACCCAAGATTGAACCCAGTGCAATGCAATTCTTGATACTTTAGAGGAATCTACGGATTTTTTCAGACTATCTGTACTGTTAATTGCAACATTTTGCATTCTTCCAGTTAAAAATGAATTAAACCATTTGTTCACTGTCCTACTCGTACCACAATACTTATGCTTATTTAGAAGAATATCATGATTCATACAGCCAGAAGCCTCTGAAAGATCATAAGATAACCCACCAGGTGATCTTTGGTTTATTAATTTAATATTTGATCAGTAAAAGCATATGAAGCATTTTCTGTTGAACAGCCTTTCTGGAAACCAAAGTGACAATTTGTTAGTATTTAATTTTTAGAAATATGTGAAGCTACTCTTGAATAAATTACTTCTTCACGAATTTTGGATAAAGTTGTCAGAATTGAGATCGGGCTGTAGTTGTTAGCAATCAGATATGTCTCGTTTTTTATGCAATGGTTTTACAACAGCATATTTCAGTATATTTGGAAAAATGCCCTGTTTCAGTGAGCTACTACATATGTGACTGAGGATCCAGCTTATCCATTGGGAACAAGCTTTTAGTACTCTGTTGGAAATGCCATCAGTTCCATGCAAGCTTTAACTTTTGAGTGAATGTATTATTTTCCTAATTTCAGTAGGAGAGGTGTGTTGAATTTCAGTTTCATCACATTGCATAGGTGTTGCCTCTTCCATATACAGCCTTGCATTTTCTGATGAATAACTGAATCATATTTTTTCTACAACACTTAAAAAATGATTAATAAAAATATTTTCAATTTATGACTTTTTTAAACAAACTTTTCAGTGAGTTTGATGGAAATACAGTATTCCTGTGCTTTCAGTTGCCCTATTTCCCTTTTAACAATATTCCAAATTGTTTCAATTTTGTTATCAGAGGTGCTAATCTCAGACATAATGCACATCCTTCTGGACCTGGACCTTTCTTAATACAATGCAGTAGTTTCTATAATGTTTGATTGTTTCTGGATTGTTACTCCTTTTAGCTATAAGATAGTTTCCTTTTCTGTTTACTAGATATTTTCATTTCTTTAGTAAGCCGTGACTTTTTAGATGGTTTGTATCAATTATGTTTCAATGTTTTCTTGGGGAAACCTTTTTGCACATTGTGCATTACTTATTACTAGTTTCGTGCCATCTGAAACAATGACTTAACTTTCCAACTGTGCCAGCAGTGCAGAATGTCATACCCATGGAACTGAGTATCAGTTGTGATGCTCCACATTTTTCCATGGGTGCATGCAACGAGGATGCTCGTTTCTCCAGTTTTTACTCTGCTGGAACAGATGACCCTAACCCCCTGTGTCATGCTGCAATGAAAGCAGCACACACCTGCACTGATGCCTGCTGCTGGATTCTGTGTTCACCAAGAAGTTTCTTCCACATGAGATTCTGGTTTTCTTCTTCTGGAGTTTCTACTTCACTCCACTAAGGACCACTTAGCTGTACAGTTTTGGGTCCATATGTACAGCTCCTCTCTCCTTAGTGTGGTCCTTCATTATACGCGTTGTACATCTTAGACACTGACTTCTCACCGATCGCACTCTGCCATTTAATGTACCAACTTCTGCACTTGCACTGGCCAATGGGACACTAAAGCTGGGATACCCTTCTAACAATACCACCACTTGCAAAGTAGGTTAGAAATCAGATTAATAATGTTGCTCACGCAGCATATGTTCACTTTATCGGGCAACAACAAAGTTATTGACTGTGGATGGTATCGTCAGAATGGAAATAATGAAGTCACTGTAAAATAGTCATTAATTTTGGCACTTATCTTGAATGGATTCCCACGTAGATTTTGTCGAAGTTGTTATGGCTCATCTTGTTGATTCTAGGGTGATTCCACTTTGACTGCTAGAAGGTCCAGATCTGTATTTAGGCCATATTTGAAGACCTAACAAATGTGTTTTTCAGGAAATTCTTAATGATCAAACAATCACAGATCAGAGCAATGGTATGGTAGAAGTAATTTTTGAGTTGGTGTTCACGACCCACATTTTCATTAAACTTCTTGTAAATTCACATATACTTCTTTCTAATTGTCACATCATCAAGAAAACAGTTTTGTATCAATCTTCATATATTTAATTTCCACTTTAACCAAACACAAGACTTGACTGTTCTTTTACAAAGCGAAATAACAACTTAACTTCTGCAAAGTGAAACAAAGACTGCTCTGTGCGCATTCGCACCAAAACGGTTGCAAGTAAGTAAAAGATTATGACAGTCTCACAGAAATGAATACATACAAGAAGCATATCACTGTAATATATTAATACATTGGAGTACCTATACATTAATAAAACCAAATGTGAATATTGTCACAAAAATATGTCTGTTACTTCGCAGAAAAGTAGTACGATATTACTTGTATCGAGAACTGGGGTTGGAGTGCCATAATGGTCACATAAATAAAGAACCATTACACCCTGTATCTACATGACCTAGTGTGCAGGTCTCGGGCGTTGTACCACCCGTGGTGCTGCCCCACCACTCGGCACTTAATCGCAATTTCATACCTTCCTTTGGGAATCTACCCATGTTGGTCATCCATGCTTCCACATCTGGTTTCATTCACTGCAATGCGATGCCCCTCCTACATGGATGACAGACCTCTGGCAGCACACCTTGGCACCGCTGCTTTCGTTTCACCCATCTTGTTTCATATTTCTTCCATGCAAGCAGTGCTGTGTTCATCATGTGACCACACACGTGCTTTCTCCATATGACCTATGAGTGCTGGGTACCATATTGCTCCAATACAAGTGCTGGAATTTCATCAGAACATCGCACCTGTCACCATTGCACAGTTCACGCCAGTGGATACTACTTCTGCAAACTCTCGGGGTCCACGGGTGACCGGCTCTGCTACAAGCTCTGCCTCCAGGTCATTTTTTGAAGCTGCCACTGATTCAAATGGACAACCCCATGACACGGTTTACCTTGGTGGAAAAATTATTGAGCATATTTGGTATTGTAGATGACAGTGCTCATTTTGTTTGTTTGGTGAACCATTTGCATGGCCACCCTGACCTTATTAATGACTTGTTGCTAAATCCACCTAAGTGTAACAAATATGCTTCTGCTTTAGTGCTCCTCATCAAGTATCTTTCATTTATGCCAGCAGATCCAATCCATGGCATCATTTACAATGAGAGTTAAGGTGACAGAGACCATTCCCAGCTGTGGTGACGCCTCCGTGCTCAGGTCACAACAGAGGTCATTCCAGACTTAGTGGTTAGTTGAACTGCCACAGAAATTGCAATTACAAATGGTTCATCATACCTCATCAATATGTGAGGATAAACGACAGTTGGCTGACCAGGCATACGCTATTATTCGGTACTGCCATCCCTTGTGCCGTACAGCATCATTTACGATAATGGTACGCCAACATCTATACTTCCCCTTTTGGCTGGTAGAGGTCAGGCATGGACTCACCTTGAGCAATGCAACAAACCGCAGTCACCTAATGGCCAGCAACGGGAGCAACTAGCCACTTCTCACTGACCTTCATTGACTACAGCCAAGGTAGCACGGGTCCCCCCTCTGCTCCCCTATCCCACTGCCATGGGAGGTGTACGAGTCCCTGCTGAACCACACACAGTGTTCCCACCCAATACACACTCTATGCTGGTTCTACATGACCTTAGGGGTTGCTGCCGCAACTGCCTACAGCCCTCTGCGTTCCCAAATGCTTCATGTGTGCTATTGTACGTACCGTGGCTCATGATGATGGAGGGCACCTACAGATGTTGCATTCTGTTTGATCCTTTACTCCACAAGGCCATCTTGACATCTAAGCAGGCCTTCATTGATGTGAAATGCCTCATATGCCGTCTGTGTCACCATATCTCGACACCAGTGATGCACCTTTTGTGACTCCAGCCTGCACTGACGGCATCTCAGGTTAGTGAGTCTTGTGTACTACTAACTCCTGTTCAAAACGTCCCATTGTGTTCATTGGTTCAAATGAACATGTTATAAATGGAGGGTGGGGTTGGTTGGTTCGTTGGTTTATTCGGGGGAGGGAACCAGACAGCAAGGTCATGGATTCCATTGGATTAAAGAACGGTCAGGAAGGAAGTCTGCCATGCTCTTTCACAGGAACCATCCTGGTATTTTCCTGAAACAATTTAGGAAAATTATGGGAAACCTAAATCAGGATGGCCAGATGGCGGTTTGAACCTTGTACCCTTGTACCCTTGTACGCTTGGGTAAAATATTCCGGAGGTAAAATAGTCCCCCATTCGGATCTCCGGGCGGGGACTACTCAAGAGGACGTCGTTATCAGGAGAAAGAAAAGTGGCATTCTACGGATCGGAGCGTGGAATGTCAGATCCCTTAATCGGGCAGGTAGGTTAGAAAATTTAAAAAGGGAAATGGATAGGTTAAAGTTAGATATAGTGGGAATTAGTGAAGTTCGGTGGCGAGAGGAACAAGACTTTTGGTCAGGTGATTACAGGGTTATAAATACAAAATCAAATAGGGGTAATGCAGGAGTAGGTTTAATAATGAAAAAAAAATAGGAGTGCGGGTTAGCTACTATAAACAGCATAGTGAACGCATTATTTATTTATTTATTTTATTTATTTATTTATTGTTCCGTGGGACCACATTTAGGAGAAGTCTCCATGGTCATGGAACGAGTCAATACATGAAATTATAACACGATTGTAGAAACACATAAAATGAAACAAGTCGTTAGTTTAAATAAAGAAAATCAAGAATGTAACACTGGAATTTGCTTAATTTTTTATCTCTTCCAGGAGCTCCTCGACAGAATAGAAGGAGTGAGCCATGAGGAAACTCTTCAGTTTAGACTTAAAAGTGTTTGGGCTACTGCTAAGATTTTTGAGTTCTTGTGGTAGCTTATTGAAAATGGATGCAGCAGAATACTGCACTCCTTTCTGCACAAGAGTCAAGGAAGTGCATTCCACATGCAGATTTGATTTCTGCCTAGTATTAACTGAGTGAAAGCTGCTAACTCTTGGGAATAAGCTAATATTGCTAACAACAAACGACATTAAAGAAAATACGTACTGTGAGGGCAATGTCAAAATTCCCAGACTATTGAATAGGGGTCGACAAGAGGTTTTCGAACTTACACCATACATAGCTCGAACAGCCCGTTTTTGCGCCAAAAATACCCTTTTTGAATCAGAAGAATTACCCCAAAAAATAATACCATATGACATAAGCGTATGAAAATATGCGAAGTATACTACTTTTCGTGTTGAAATGTCACTTATTTCAGATACTGTTCTAATGGTAAATAAAGCGGCATTTAGTTTCTGAACAAGATCCTGAACATGGGCTTTCCACAACAGCTTACTATCTATCCGTACGCCTAGGAACTTGAACTGTTCCGTCTCGCTTATAACATGCCCATTCTGTCTGATTAAAATGTCAGTTCTTGTTGAATTGTGCGTTAGAAACTGTAAAAACTGAGTCTTACTGTGATTTAGCATCAAATTATTTTCCACAAGCCACGAACTTACTTCATGAACTACATTATTTGATAATGTTTCAATATTACACACAAGATCCTTCACTACCAAGGTGGTGTCATCAGCAAACAGAAATATTTTTGAATCACCTGTAATACTAGAAGGCATATCATTTACATAAATAAGGAACAGCAGTGGCCCCAGCACCGACCCTTGGGGAACGCCCAATTTAACAGTGCCCCATTGGGACTGAACATCATTACCACTCTCAATATTGCGGAGGATTACCTTCTGCTTTCTGTTCTTAAAGTAGGAGGCGAACCAATTGTAAGCTACTCCCCTTACTCCATAATGTTCCAACTTCTGCAGTAATATTTTGTGGTCAACACAGTCAAAAGCCTTCGTTAAATCAAAGAAAACACCTAACGTTCTCAACCTTTTATTTAATCCGTCCAAAACCTCACAGAGAAAAGAGAATATAGCATTTTCAGTTGTTAAACCATTTCTAAAACCAAACTGTACATTTGACAGCAAATTATGTGAATTTAAATGCTGCAGTAACCTTGTATATACAAGCCTCTCGATAACTTTAGCAAACACCGATGGCATAGAAATAGGTCTATAATTGTCAACATTATCCCTGTCTCCCTTTTTATAAAGTGGCTTCACTACCGAGTACTTTAATCGGTCCGGAAACCGACCACTGCTAAAGGAAAAGTTACAGATATGGCACAGTACTGAGCTAATATACGTGGAACAATACTTCAGTATTCTGCTAGATACCCCGTCATATCCATGAGAGTTCTTGGTCTTTAGTGATTTAATTATTAACTCAATCTCCCTCTTGTCAGTATCATGGAGGAGCATTTCAGGTAACAGTCTCGGAACACTTTTTTCTAAGAGCGCTATATGATTCCCTGTTGGGACTATGTTTCTATTTAGTTCACCTGCTATATTCAGAAAGTGATTATTAAGTACTGTACATATATGCGACTTATCAGCAACACGGACATCCCCACTACGCACTGATTCTATATCCTCGACCTGTCTCTGCAGACCAGCCACTTCCTTTACGACTGACCATATGGTTTTAATTTTATCCTGAGACTTAGCTATTCTATCAGCATACCACATACTTTTTGCCTTCCTAATAACTTTTTTAAGCACCTTACAATACTGTTTGTAATGGGCTGCTGCATTTAGATTTTGACTGTTTCTAACGTTTTGATATAATTGCCACTTTGTTCTACAAGATATTCTTATCCCTTTAGTGCATTATTGTGGCCATGATAGACACAAAGCCCATGCCTACTACAGTAGTTCAAGTTTATATGCCAACTAGCTCTGCAGATGATGAAGAAATAGATGAAATGTATGACGAGATAAAATAAATTATTCAGGTAGTGAAGGGAGACGAAAATTTAATAGTCATGGGTGACTGGAATTCGTCAGTAGGAAAAGGGAGAGAAGGAAACATAGTAGGTGAATATGGATTGGGGGGAAGAAATGAAAGAGGAAGCCGCCTTGTAGAATTTTGCACAGAGCATAACTTAATCATAACTAACACTTGGTTCAAGAATCATAAAAGAAGGTTATATACCTGGAAGAATCCTGGAGATACTAAAAGGCATCAGATAGATTATATAATGGTAAGACAGAGATTTAAGAACCAGGTTTTAAATTGTAAGACATTTCCAGGGGCAGATGTGGATTCTGACCACAATCTATTGGTTATGAACTGCAGATTGAAACTGAAGAAACTGCAAAAAGGTGGGAATTTAAGGAGATGGGACCTGGATAAACTGAAAGAACCAGAAGTTGTAGAGAGTTTCAGGGAGAGCATAAGGGAACAATTGACAGGAATGGGGGAAAGAAATACAGTAGAAAAAGAATGAGTAGCTCTGAGGGATGAAGTAGTGAAGGCAGCAGACGATCAAGTAGGTAAAAAGACGAGGGCTAATAGAAATCCTTGGGTAACAGAAGAAATATTGAATTTAATTGATGAAAGAAGAAAATATAAAAATGCAGTAAATGAAGCAGGCAAAAAGGAATACAAACGTCTCAAAAATGATGTCGACAGGAAGTGCAAAATGGCTAAGCAGGGATGGCTAGAGGACAAATGTAAGGATGTAGAGGATTGTCTCACTAGGGGTAAGATAGATACTGCCTACAGGAAAATTAAAGAGACCTTTGGAGAGAAGAGAACCACTTGTATGAATATCAAGAGCTCAGATGGCAACCCAGTTCTAAGCAAAGAAGGGAAGGCAGAAAGGTGGAAGGAGTATATAGAGGGTTTATACAAGGGCGATATACTTGAGGACAATATTATGGAAATGGAAGAGGATGTAGATGAAGACGAAATGGGAGATAAGATACTGCGTGAAGAGTTTGATAGAGCACTGAAAGACCTGAGTCGAAACAAGGCCCCGGGAGTAGACAACATTCCATTAGAACTACTGATGGCTTTGGGAGAGCCAGTCATGACAAAACTCTACCATCTGGTGAGCAAGATGTATGAGACAGGCGAAATACCCTCAGACTTCAAGAAGAATATAATAATTGCAATCCCAAAGAAAGCAGGTGTTGACAGACGCGAAAATTACCGAACTATCAGTTTAATAAGTCACAGCTGCAAAATACTAACACGAATTCTTTAAAGACGAATGGAAAAACTGGTAGAAGCAGACCTCGGGGAAGATCAGTTTGGATTCCGCAGAAATGTTGGAACACGTGAGGCAATACTAACCTTACGACTTATCTTAGAAGAAAAATTAAGAAAAGGCAAACCTACGTTTCTAGCATTTGTAGACTTAGAGAAAGCTTTTGACAATGTTGGCTGGAATACTCTATTTCAAATTCTGAAGGTGGCAGGGGTAAAATACAGGGAGCGAAAGGCTATTTACAACTTGTACAGAAACCAGATGGCAGTTATAAGAGTCGAGGGGCATGAAAGGGAAGCAGTGGTTGGGAAAGGAGTGAGACAGGGTTGTAGCCTCTCCCCGATGTTATTCAATCTGTATATTGAGCAAGCAGTAAAGGAAACAAAAGAAAAGTTCGGAGTAGGTATTAAAATTCATGGAGAAGAAGTAAAAACTTTGAGGTTCGCCGATGACATTGTAATTCTGTCAGAGACAGCAAAGGACTTGGAAGAGCTGTTGAACGGAATGGACAGTGTCTTGAAAGGAGGATATAAGATGAACATCAACAAAAGCAAAACGAGGATAATGGAATCTAGTCAAATTAAATCGGGTGATGCTGAGGGAATTAGATTAGGAAATGAGACACTTAAAGTAGTAAAGGAGTTTTGCTATTTAGGGAGTAAAATAACTGATGATGGTCAAAGTAGAGAGGATATAAAATGTAGACTGGCAATGGCAAGGAAAGCATTTCTGAAGAAGAGAAATTTGTTAACATCGAGTATAGATTTAAGTGTCAGGAAGTCGTTTCTGTAAGTATTTGTATAGAGTGTAGCCATGTATGGAAGTGAAACATGGACGATAACTAGTTTGGACAAGAAGAGAATAGAAGCTTTCGAAATGTGGTGCTACAGAAGAATGCTGAAGGTAAGGTGGGTAAATCACATAACTAATGAGGAGGTATTGAATAGAATTGGGGAGAAGAGAAGTTTGTGGCACAACCTGACTAGAAGGAGGGATCGGTTGGTAGGACATGTTTTGAGGCATCAAGGAATCACAAATTCAGCATTGGAGGGCAGCGTGGAGGGTAAAAATCGTAGAGGGAGACCAAGAGATGAATACACTAAGCAGATTCAAAAGCATGTAGGTTGCAGTAAGTACTGGGAGATGAAGAAGCTTGCACAGGATAGAGTAGCATGGAGAGCTGCATCAAACCAGTCTCAGGACTGAAGACCACAACAACAACAACACCCCCAAATGCGAGTCCAGTGTGCTAACCACTGTGCCGCCTCACTCAGTATGAAAGGGACAACACAAAGTTGTCATGATAGATGGCACCCCACTGTGCCATACAGCACGCCGCTTCCCCCCCCCCCCCCCTCCCCCCCACAAAAACTGCAACTTGATAAGACTGCAGTGGCTGAACTCTTGTGGGCTTGTATTGTTCGAACTTAGGACAGTAACTGGTTCTCCACCATACGCCTAGTCCCCAAGAAGGGTGGCGCAGTCCACATCTGCAATTACTATTGTCATCTCAATGAGTGTACCAGAATAGACCATTATCCTATCACACACTTTCAAGACTTCACCCAACTAATTAGCAGAGCACACATTTTCAGTGTTTTGGAGAGCCGCAAGGCATATTTACAGATACCTATGGAACAGAGTGACATACCAAAAATGGTCTACATCACACTTTGGCCTTTTAGAATTTTGTTACATGCCTTACAGCCTCAGAAGTGCAGCTCAAACTTAGCAACATTTCATACACTCACTGCTTTTAATTGCTCTTACCTAGACGACATTCTCATTTTATCCTTCTCTGATAAATAACATAAGCTACACCTGGCCATTGTATAGGACTTGCTGGCATGTAACGGAGTCAAGATTAATGGTGATAAACCACAACTTCAATGCATCTCTGTTACTTTTCTTTAGTACAAAATCTCGTATGAGGATATAGGTCCTCAACAGTATCAGGTCAAATGCCTTTAGGATCTACCACTACCAGTGACTTTTTGCAAATTTTTCTGGTTTTCAACTTTTACATATGCATCTGCCAATGGCAGCAGCTATTCAAGCCCCTCTTACTGATGCATTAGCTGGCAAACGAACTTCCAGTAACCACCAGGTTCTGTGGTCTGATGACATGGTGAAAGTTTTTGAGGAGCTCAAAGCAGCTTTAGAATGTGTCGTCACTCTGTTCTGCCCCTTACCAGATGCCCACATCTGTATTACAATGGACACAAGTTATTTCACAATAGATACAGTTCTTCAACAGTCCACTGGTGGCACAACTCAGCCATTCTGTTTTTTTCCAAAAGCTATCAATGGCTCAATGTAAGTGGTCGACTTTCGACAGGGAATTTTTTGTTGGTGTACAAGGCCATCAAATATTTCCATGCAGACATTAAAGGAAATAACATAACTATTTTATGGATCATCATCCCCTCACAGATGCTACTCTTAATCCTGACATTGACCTTCCTCCATGCAGATTTTGGCAGATGGATCTCATCTGTCAGTTCACAGTAAACATCAGATACATCTGTGGCTCAGAAAATGTGATGGATGATTATCTGTCCAGCACCAATGCATTTTTTTTCTTTTAATTTCAGAGAAGTGTCCCAGTTACAGGACAAAGATATCAAACTTCAGAATGTACATGAAGCTTCTTCCCCTCATTACAGACAGTTTCGTGCAATTTACTGGGCACAGTCAGCCCATTATGGTACAATACATCCATGGGTATCACTCAGCCTATTGTCCTAGCTGCTTTACATCGCCAAGTTTTTGCAGCTTTGCATAATCTTTCATACTCTGGCACTAGGGTTACTGCACAATTTGTCACAGAATGCTTTTGCGTGGCCAGCTATGAGGAAGGACTGCTGTGCATTTGCTCATGCCCGTGTGTCATGTCAGCACAGCAAAGTCACCAGACATACCCAGGCCCTTCTAGGCAAATTTGATGTCCCTAGAAGCCTTTTCTCACATGCACACCTATACCTCATTGGACCGATACCTGTGTCTGATGGTTTCAGATATACCATGTCCATCATAGACCATGTTACACGGCGGATGGAGGCAATTCCTCTTGTGGACAGTATGGCAGATTCTGTAGCACAAGCATCTATATCTTGTAGTGATGACTTTTGTCATTTTCACGTTCTGTGCTATACTTTTGCATGATCATGTGAGAATAAAGAGCGTTTGACTGTTACTGTTGGTTATTTCTATCTGAGACTCATCATCATTAATAAAATAACCACAGAATTGTTAAGGTGGATAATTAAGTGGAAGATGCAAGAGAGTTTAATTAACAGTGTTGTGGCACTAATAATTTAACAATCACTGTGTGAAATTTGAAAGAAGTTTTTCCAACTTAGAGCTAATAAAGATCCATCAGAGACTCACTATGATGCAGGAAAGGTTAAGTAACAGTGATACTTTCTTAACTGGCAGAAAGATACATGTAAATTTTAACCATGTGATTAAACAGTTCTCAAGAATAAAATGCAGAACATTTTAAACAAATACAAAGTATATACTGAAATGTCTAATATTTAAAGTTTTCTGTTTCTCTGTTTTGTCATTCTTGTATCATTACCTGTAAATTATTATAGTTTGAAAATAACAGTAATGACTTTGGAGAAGTAATTTTATTGTATAGTTACATTTTTAAGTTAAGAAAATTAATAGATTTAAAATCTGGATTTGAAACAGAAAAGAGGGCACAATATTCTAAATTCCCCTCGGTGCTCAAACCCCATGTGGTCACACAAACGTGCAATAAAACATAGCAAATGTTCAACAAAAATTGCCTTTATTTGTGGAAAGGTTAATTTGTATGTTTTCTGTGAGGGTTTTTTATACCTTTTCTTTCCCTTTTATAAAAATAATGGTTGATTTTATATTGCCTTTTAAAGGGAGTGTTGAATACTAAAAGTGAACAGTCACATACAGAACAATGATATAGTCACTTCTTACAGTAGTTTTTAGTCCTATTGACTGGCTCTCTGCAGGTTAACAATAGAGGTGTGCTAGCATCAGTTGCCAGGGTTTGTTCAGGCGAAACCAAGACAAGTCTGTTCTGCAGGGTATCAAACATTCTTCATGCTCTGGCATCTCAGTGAAGAACCTAGGAGGGAGAGGATCCTGGTGTTGGGATGGTGGTATGGGAATCTGTCTTTGGGGTATGTCTTTTGTTTTTCTTTTGCCCTAATTCTTCTTTCTACTTTCACCCTTCTCCAACAGGAGTACCAATTCTGCCGCCCCCTCTTCATACAAGTAATAAATTCTATGATAGAAACCCATCAAAACCTCTATCACATAGTGATAGTTACAATCTGGTTTTGAGGAAAGCTAAGGAGTAACACACGCATCACGATGGCATAGAAACAGTATGTTTATTCCATACTGACAACATGTTTTTAATGAAATGGAAGGTATTCATCACAATTATAAATCTTAGGGTGTATGACATGTGAGCAACATCACATGAACAGGGGAAAGAGGAAGAAAAATGAACCCATTCCCTAAGTGTAGTATAATGTACTAACATGGAAGTGAAAAGGAATAGTTTGGAAATTCAGTTGTATTGCCACCATAGCAGTAAAATAATGTTAGGCTGTCATTATCTGCGGTGAGAGCACACATGTGAATGAGTGGAATAATCATCTATTTTCAAATGTGAATATTGAGAAAATATTGAGTCTATAACCAAGAAAGGGAAGTTTTGGAAGGTATCAAATTTGTAGTCATTGTACATGGGCATTACAAGAATACTTAATTGGAAGAAGATTCTTAGTATAAATTTATTCTCTAAGGCTTCTTGGATATGATAAATTATATATCATTGATCATTGATTCACTAGGGTTAGAGGTTAAATAAAGCAGTTGGTTCTTATTCCTAGATTCCTAAATGGACTGAAGAGGATTGATGTGTATCTGTTAGGAACATGTGACTCATCATAAACACAACAATATTTGGCTAGGAAGCATACAAGATTAGTTTAATATATACTGATCTGAGGTTGTAGAAGTAATGAGTAAACCCTAGAGTTATAACAGAAATGAAAAGGTAGGGGAATTCACTGTACCATGAGAAAGGGACTGTTAATATGTTAGCGGGATGGTAACAAGTTTATAAGAACACATAAGGATGCATAGGTGAAATTGTGTTTGTAAATGACTTGGAAATGGCAGTGTGTAGGCATCGAGGGGAAGGTAAAACTCCGAGGAGAGATTTCTTCAAATAAATGAATATGGGAAAGGATAAGACACTTAATTTATTAGTAGTTTTTGGGATGCAGTGTTCCTCATAAAGGTGATGAGTTGGAGAAAGGGTAGGTGAACCTATGAAAGTGATGGCCTATGCCTAGGTTAGGTGAACCCATGGAAGGGATGACCTAAACTGCTTTAGGAGAGTAGAATTTGAAGAAAGACACCAGCACCATAAGGATGAAAGGTAATTCAGAGGCATCTTCCGATGGAAAAAGTATAAGAAGTTCTACGGAGATAGGAAGCTGTAACAAAATTTTAGTTCTCATTCACTAGGAATTCTCCATAGTGGCTGAGTATAAAGAGACACTGGATAGTGCTGATTTTTGGCAGAGGCATTCCCATTTATGCTTGACAGAACAGATGTCTGAGATATGCAGTTAGCAATAACAAGTTATAATTACCTTATAACATGTAGTTCCTTGAATGTGGTAACATCAAGTATTTGTAAAGCAATGCAAGCAACATTTGCTAACAGGAAAAAATATCACAATGCCAAAAAGTAATTAACAGGACCAGAGAAGGAAAGCTGCTACTCACCATATAGCGGAGATGCTGAGTCGCGATAGGCACAACAAAAAGATTCACACAACTATAGCTTTCGTCCATTAAGGCCTTTGTCAGCAGTAGACACACATACACACATGCTCACACACCACACACACACACACACACACACACACACACACACACACACACACACACACACACACTCATGCAAATGCAACTTGCACACACAGAGAGCTGAAACTACCCTACAAATAAATAATGTAGAGTAATGAAATTTTGGGAATACATTTGTATAGGTGACTTAACATTGCAAGATCACAGGTTAATGTAAGCTTGAGATAAGCTATCACATATGTGATAAGCTTGTACATTAATAAACAGTGTTACTACCAGAGTGCCAAGTGAAAGTATGCAGATGTGCATGCATTGTGTTGTATAGGTACCAGATGTCAATTTGTGGGGCTGGAGTTCCATGCCTGTTGCACTTGGTCATCAATACAGGGGCAGTTAATGCTGGTTGTGGATGATGCTGGGGTTATCATCGAATGATGACCCATATGTGCTCAACTGGAGACAGATTTGGTGACTGAGCATTGCAAGGCAACATGTTGACACTCTGTAGAGCATGTTGTATTACAACAGCTTTATGTGGGTGAGTATTATCTGCCAGAAAACACCCCATGTAATGGTGTTCGTGAATGGCAGCATAACAGGTCGACTCATCAGGCTGATGTACCAATTTGTACTTATGGTGCATGGGATTACCACAAGAGTACTCCTGCTTCATAAGAAATCTTGCCCCAGACCATAATTCCAGATGTAGGTCCAGTGTCTAGTACCTTCTGCCTCGGAAGTCGAACATGAGCCAGAACAAATGGAAGTGGTCAGCCCATAGAGGGCTCCGCCTTCGCGGCGGCTATTCCGCGCAGTGGCTCTCGCGCAGTGTGGGTGTCACCACCAACGCCACATGCAGACAGCGGCCAATAGCCGTTCCCTCTGGTTTTGTATATAGGGACTCACTCTGCCCTAGTCCAGTCAGTCTGGTACTCGCTCTGGATTACATTTCTATCTTGGCGGTACTGCGTTCTGGTCGTTGTTCATTGTTGACTTTTGCCTGGCTCTGGTTCTGAGTGGATTTACTGTTGGTGTTTGGTGTTGTGGTTTCCACAAGCCTCCGTTGTTTATCTCTTCCTTGTTGTGTCAGTCATAGTCGGTCGTGGTCGGTTGTTGTCAGTTGTCGTTGGTCTGTCGTCCGACTCGTCCTGTGTTTACCCGGTGGTGCGTGCTCCACCGCCGGCGGCTGCCCCGCCTGGCGGCTCTGATCTGCAGCCTAAGGCATTCCCGCAGTTGGTTTTGGTTACTACACAGTGTATCAAGCACACAGACAGGTTGTTGCCGGTCCTCAATTGGCCTCCTCCTAACCAATACAAAGCCATCACTAGCACCAAGGCAGAAGCAGATTTCATTAGAAAACACAGCAGAGCTCCACTCTACATCTACATCTACATCCATACTCCACAAGCCACCTGACGGTGTGTGGCGGAGGGTAGCCTGAGTACCTCTATCAGTTCTCCCTTCTGTTCCAGTCTCGTATTGTTCGTGGAAAGAAGGATTGTCGGTATGCTTCTGTGTGGGCTCTAATCTCTCTGATTGGGCAGCAGTCACTGGAAACCACCGAAGTCACAAAGATCATACATTCTTGCAACCACTGCTGTCAGCAATCATGTTCCATGGCTACATTTCTGCCAAGTCTTTGTGCAGTATCAGAGAAGTAACATCCAGCTTCTTATAGCCCTATTACATGATGTCCTGATAATTGCGTCCTTGTTGCCTTAAAGAAATTCTTGACTAGCAACTCACCATGTCCAATCTCAAAGGTAACTATTGCTCATGACCATTGAACTGTGTATTTAAAGTAAACCTGCTTTGGATCCTCATAGTGGTGTTGCTAGCACCACTCTTAATGTGATGGGGACAAAATATGAATAGATATCACCTTTCTGATGCGAGGACATGCTACTAACTTTTGTTTATATCACACAACTCCCTGTTGGTGCTGCGATTTTTTCTGTCATTGTATATATGGGGGTTTAGTAAACTTATGAAACATAACTCTGAATGAGACTACACACACACATGGTGAATGTAAGAATAAAATAAACTTCGGAATTTCTCTTCACATCTGTACTCAGGAGTATGGCAACTATAGTAAAATGAACTACACAATGATAAAAGGAAAAATGGTACTCAATTACTGTTTAAGAATAGCATGAAAATGAAGTATGCCAAATGGAGGATCCCACAGATTTGGCAGCAGTGTTATGCATTAAATATGGTATTAAATGATAAAAATTCAAGGAAAATCTAATGTAGACTACATAGATAAGAGATATGAGCTTTTGGAATAAGGCAGTAAATGATATGTATTGTTATAGGAATCAATACCAATTCCGAAAGAGCAATGAGTCTGCACTGCAGTGTATCTAAGCTAAAGGAAATTATTTTCTGTATGAGGAAATGAATAATTCATAGATTCAATTGAAAGAAAGAGACTATGGGATACATTGTAAATCAAACATTTAAATGAAAAAATGCAGGGCTGCATGTGAATTAAAGTTATGTATATGGCATTAGAGAGAATTATATAGATAAGCACTGGTATTATATTTACCTGTATTCAATGGATTGCAAACTGCTTTAGTCAGCCAAGCAGTAAAATTCATGACATGTATCGTCTCATGGGGGGGGGGGGGGGGGGGGGTGTTATGAGATGTGGCATGTCAGTTTTGGTAAAAGGATATGTCTAATACCTCGAGCCTTCATAATGATGCTCATGAGATTTGAAGAAGGTTTATTTTATTAGTAGTTAAGCTGTGCATGGTTTGCAGTATGTGAAGGTGTGATGGAAAATATGGGCCCATCACATCTCCAAGACAATACAGTGAGTTAGAATCTGCACCTGCTGTGGAGGTATTTGTTCCTTGATATCATGGCTTAGATGTGTTTTGCAAGATAAGTCAGTCATAATAACAGTCTGAAGAATGTGAAAGTAATTGTAAATGAAAGTAATGAGTTATTGCAATAAGAAGGGTTAATACACGAGTTCAATGAGGAATTATTTTGGTTTATTTTCATAGTTTAGAGGAAAATCCACATTCTCTTGAAGCACCCAGACTACACAAGAGGAGAAAAAGTCCATAAACTACATCTGGAACATGATTATTTGGCCTTGCCTCGCAGGTCTGAATCAGCAAAATGTCAAAATAGGCCACCACAATAAATTTTATTAGTGTGTATACCATCATCGAGGCCAAGAAGGTGACAGATCATAATTTCCACTAATCATACTTCCTTGACCATGTTTTGCTTCAAGGCCTATCCCTTGAGTCTACACTAAACTGCGTATCTTACTTCCAAAAGCATGCACACCGGAAACTATTGGTGGTGGAATGGGAAACACTCTCAGGATAACACCCAGAATGCAAGGACTTGCAGAAATTATCTTTCTGATTGACCAGTTCATCAGAAATGAAGTGTTGGATCCTCCTAGAGGTACATGAAAAACGAACCTTTTGCCACATAGAAAACATTAGTGGAGAGAGATGTATTCTTTTTTGCTTAATGTAACATTAGAACATGAGATGTTGTTGTTGCACTTGGAACACTACTGGCCAGTGTACAAGAACTAGTGCGTCAGTAAATATAGAGAACACATAATTGTATCAGTAGACATGGAAAGCTGTCCATAAAGAGTTAAAAACTGTTGCCAAACTAAGAAATGCATACTATTTCACCAAGTGCAGACCCAATTGAGAGAGAATATTATGCATTTGTCAGAGCTGGATAGGAAACTTTTGTACCTGGTATTAGAGGAATTTGCAAGGCTTTTTAAAGAAAGGTAATGTTTATTGGCAACATTTCACACAACATGAAATTCCTACTGAGTATACATGGCCAATAGCTCAGAAGATTTACTGCAGCCCCATCACTTACAGTAAGTTGTAGAGCAAACCATTCAACACCAGTTAGATTTTAGGAGCAATTCAGCCTTCTTCTAGTCCTTGGGCATCACCCAGCAACACAGTACCTAAAACGAGCATTCATGGGGAACAAATTGTCACCTCTGTGAAGATAAGCGAGCAGTAAATTCTGCAACTGCTCCAGATATGTGTCTTTGCTCCTATGGGCCAATGAAATGCTCAACTTCTAGTGAAAATGGAAATAGTTCACCACACTAGACCTGAGACCAGGATATCATGAGATACTAATATCTTCTCAGGATAGACCCAAATGGAATTTGTCATGCCTTATGGCTAAATGAATTCCTAAGAATGCCTTTCAGTTTAAGAAATGCACCTGCTACTTTTCATCAGTTTTCAGATTTATTATTGTATGGATTGATACCCATGATGTGCTTAGTGAAACTCATTGTTGTCTTTCTGCAGACAATCTAGGTACATGCAGAAAGACAGAGGGTGTATTATTGCATTTAAAAACTGATTAGGCTCATGTGAGCTTAAAACTGAGGAAATGTTCTTTCACAAAGTCACAGATACAATACGTGGACTACATTATAAATTTTGTGACCATTAAATTAGAGCTGAGCCTCACTGAACCAGTTGAAAACTTTTCTGCACCAAAAAATGTGAAAGAACTAGAATCACTTTTGGGCTGAACCAATTATTATCACAGATTGATATGAGATTACCCCACTGTCACAGAGCATTTTACTTTGGAAAAAATGATTAAAAGTTGGTTGATGTAATGCTATGATAGTATGGGTACCCCACCGTCACAGAGCATTTGACTTTGGAAAAAATGATTAAAAGTTGGTTGATGCAATGCTATGATAGTATGAGTTCCTTCACCACTGCAGAAAGTCTGAAACTGGTGAACGGTACATTCAAAGTGTTTAGTTGCTTAAGCAGATCAGAAGGAGAGATACATAACTATTCATTCTGCAACTCTGTGATATTTAGCAGCAGTAAGCAGCTGCAGTCAGTCTCTGTCCAATTATACTTGCTCCCCTCTATCTTATTGCCGTACTGCCTGCCTTACAAGGAGCTCCTTAAGTGTAAGGTCACAAGTTCAATCTTTAGCAAGGTTCATTTGAAAATGTTGTGTTAACAGTTATGACATCAACAATACTAGTTGCTAATGACTCACCATTTGCACAAGGAGGGTGACAGAAAATGATTGTCTGGGAGCTGCAGAGATGAACCTTCTCTGGGATGTACATATTACACTTCACAAAATGGCATATGCAGCATTCAAGAAATGTTAAAAACAAATCATTATCTTGCACCATGAACACTGACTGAAAAATGGTGCCCCACAGTGATCACAAAGATTCACAACATCAAGATCCAAGGTAAACTCCTTGGGAATTACAAACCATGCAGGATGTTCAGCTTGGCATCCACTCTTAAAGAACGCATATAGAATCATATTAGTGTAATGGGATGGTGAGAGCTGACGGAATGTGATGAGATGCAACTGAGTGTGAAACAGTCTGTGATGGAACTTACTGTGAAACTGGCTATCCTTTAAGGTATTGCTGGATACAGTGTGATAATATGTTTCATAAGCATGGGAAAAACCAACAACCAGAGGCTGAATTTGTCCAGTGGTTCCAGGTGGTATTAATTACAATGTTATACACTTTTCTGGAGAGGCAGTTTGCTCTATACTCAGATTAGGAATCAAGCAAAAGAAAGTTATTTTGACCAGCTATTGGTCAAAAGCGGTGCTCTTACCATAGTTGTAGTCTCTAATGCCCATCTTCAACTCTTGCTTGCTGTGACACGAATGTTCCCTATTGCCCTTGCAAGATCATGCACATGAGAAAGATTGACTGGGGGAAGAGCACCTCCTGCTTCTTGTAGCACCATAAGTAACTTTCCAGAAAATTTGCCATTTAGCTTAACAGTCAGCACAATTGTACATGAATGTGCAAAGGCATTGATATTAGCTGCTCATGATTATGGCTCCCCTGGAATCTAATGACTTCAATGTTGATGGGTCATTAAACCCAACTATCTTGTCACCTCTAATTTCCAGAGTTACTTTCATATGCATTTCCTCTTCAAAACCCTATTTGTCAGAGTTGAAAACAAATTCCTTACTGAATGCTGGGGTAAGTTTGTTTACTTCATCTACAAATATTTGGGTTGATTCTGCAGTTTCCTGTGCTGTGTCAAGATGATACTTTGTTTGAAATTTCATTATCTTATGTCTTACAATTATGTAGCAATATCTGAAGCTATGCAACCACTAACTGCTTCCCTTGAAATCACTGTAATCCATGTTGTGCTCAATTTGATGTGCATAACATAGTATGTCATATCACGCACACCCTGTACATTGTATTGAGCATCCTTGAAACGCGCAAACACCAACTTTTGTAATAAGTGTGCCTTGTCTTATCTAGAATATCTGTTATTTTTCTAAGCACTAAATGGTCATATTGCTGTGGTCTTATTTGAAATCTCTAGATAATTGGTTTTTTTGTTTACTATGCTATGGATCGTCCCCCATGAACCATGGACCTTGCCATTGGTGGGGAGGTTTGTGTGCCTCAGCGATACAGATGGCCCTACCGAGGGGTATCTGTTGAGAGGCCAGACAAACATGTGGTTCCCGAAGAGGGGCAGCAGCCTTTTCAGTAGTTCAGGAGCAACAGTCTGGATGATTGACTGATCTGGCCTTGTAACACTAACCAAATCGGCCTTGCTGTGCTGTTACTGTGAACGACTGAAAGCAAGGGGAAACCACAGCCGTAATTATTCCCCAGGGCATGCAGCTTTACTGTATT
Organism: Schistocerca americana; assembly: GCF_021461395.2. Taxonomy (NCBI): domain Eukaryota; kingdom Metazoa; phylum Arthropoda; class Insecta; order Orthoptera; family Acrididae; genus Schistocerca; species Schistocerca americana. The sequence continues at coordinate 43,977,495 of NC_060120.1, forward strand.
GTTAAATGATGATGGCGTCCTCTTAGGTAAAATAATCCGGAGGTAAAATAGCCCCCACTTGGATCTCCAGGCGGTGACTATTCAAGAGGACGTCATTATCATGAGAAAGAAAACTGGCGTTCTACGGATCGGAGCGTGGAATGTCAGACCCTTTAATCGGGCAGGTAGGTTAGAAAATTTAAAAAGGGAAATGGATAGGTTAAAGTTAGATATAGTAGGAATTAGTGAAGTTCGGTGGCAGGAGGATCAAGACTTTTGGTTAGGTGATTACAGGGTTATAAATACAAAATCAAATAGGGGTAATGCAGGAGTAGGTTTAATAATGAACAAAAAAAATAGGAGTGTGGGTAAGCTACTACAAACAGCATAGTGAACGCATTGTCATGGCCAAGATAGACACGGAGCCCACACCTACTACAGTATACAAGTTTATATGCCAACTAGCTCTGCAGATGATGTAGAAATTGATGAAATGTATGACGAGATAAAAGAAATTATTCAGGTAGTGAAGGGAGACAAAAATTTAATAGTTATGGGTGACTGGAATTCGACAGTAGGAAAAGGAAGAGAAGGAAACGTAGTAGGTGAATATGGATTGGGGATAAGAAATGCAAGAGGAAGCCGCCTGGTAGAATTTTGCACAGAGCATAACTTAATCATAGCTAACACTTGGTTCAAGAATCATGAAACAAGGTTGTATACATGGAAGAACCCTGGAGATACTAGAAGGTTTCACATAGACTATATAACGGTAAGACAGAGATTTAGGAACCAGGTTTTAATTTGTAAGACATTTCCAGGGGCAGATGTGGACTCTGACCACAATCAATTGGTTATGAACTGTAGATTAAAACTGAAGAAACTGCAAAAAGGTGGGAATTTAAGGAGATGGGACCTGGATAAACTGACTAAAACAGAGGTTGTACAGAGTTTCAGGGAGAGCATTAGGGAACAATTGACAGGAATGGGGGAAAGAAATACAGTAGAAGAAGAATGGGTAGCTTTGAGGGATGAAGCAGTGAAGGCAGCAGACAATCAAGTAGGTAAAAAGATGAGGGCTAGTAGAAATCCTTGAGTAACAGAAGAAATATTGAATTTAATTGATGAAAGGAGAAAATACAAAAATGCAGTAAATGAAGCAGGCAAAAAGGAATACAAATGCCTCAAAAATGAGATCAACAGGTAGTGCAAAATGGCTAAGCAGGGATGGCTAGAGGACAAATGTAAGGATGTAGAGGCTTATCTCACTAGGGGTAAGATAGATACTGCCTACAGGAAAACTAGTTAGACCTTTGGAGAAAACAGAACCACTTGTATGAATACCAAGAGCTTAGATGGAAACGCAGTTCTAAGCAAAGAAGGGAAAGCAGAAAGGTGGAAGGAGTATGTAGAGGGTCTATACAAGGGTGATGTACTTGAGGACAATATTATGGAAATGGAAGAGGATGAAGATGAAATGGGAGATATGATTACGAGTGAAGAGTTTGACAGAGCACTGAAAGACCTGAGTCGAAACAAGGCCCCGGGAGTAGACAACATTCCATTAGAACTACTGATGGCCTTGGGAGAGCCAGTCATGACAAAACTCTACCATCTGGTGAGCAAGATGTATGAGACAGGCGAAATACACTCAGACTTAAAGAAGAATATAATAATTCCAACCCAAAGAAAGCAGGCATTGACAGATGTGAAAATAACCGAACCATCAGTTTAATAAGTCACAGCTGCAAAATACTATCACGAATTCTTTACAGACGAAAGAAAAAACCTTTAGAAACCAACCTCGGAGAGGATCAGTTTGGATTCCATAGAAATGTTGGAACATGTGAGGTAATACTGAGCTTACGACTTATCTTAGAAGAAAGATTATGAAAAGGCGAACCTTCGTTCCTAGCATTTGTAGACTTCGAGAAAGGTTTTGACAATGTTGACTGGAATAATCTCTTTCAAATTCTGAAGGTGGCAGGGGTAAAATACAGGGAGTGAAAGATTATTTAAAAATTGTTCAGAAACCAGATGGCAGTTATAAAGAGTCGAGGGGCATGAAAGGGAAGCAGTGGTTGGCAAGGGAGTGATACAGGGTTGTAGCCTCTCCCCAGTGTTATTCTGTCTGCATATTGAGCAAGCAGTAAAGGAAACAAAAGAAAAATTCGGAGTAGGTATTAAAATCCATGAAGAAGAAATAACTTTGAGGTTCGCCGATGGCATTGTAATTCTGTCAGAGACAGCAAAGGACTTGGAAGAGCAGTTGAACGGAATGGACAGTGTCTTGAAAGGAGGATATAAGATGAACATCAACAAAAGCAAAACAAGGATAATGGAATGTAGTTGAATTAAGTCGGGTGATGCTGAGGGAATTGGGTTAGGAAATGAGACACTTAAAATAGTAAAGGTGTTTTGCTTTTGGGGAGCAAAAAACTGATGATGGTTGAAGTAGGGAGGATATAAAATGTAAACTGTCAATGACAAGAAAAGCGTTTCTGAAGAAGAGAAATTTGTTAACATTGAGTATAGATTTAAGTGTCAGGAAGTCATTTCTGAAAGTATTTGTATGGAGTGTATGCATGTATGGAAGTGAAACGTGGACGATAAATAGTTTGGACAAGAAGAGAATATAAGCTTTCGAAATGTGGTGCTACAGAAGAATGCTGAAGATTAGATGGGTAGATCACATATCTAATGAGGAGGTATTGAATAGAATTGGGGAGAAGAGGAGTTTGTGGCACAACTTGACTAAAAGGAGGGATTGGTTGGTAGGACATGTTCTGAGGCATCAAGGGATCACCAGTTTAGTATTGGAGTGCAGCGTGGAGGGTACAAATCGTAGAGGTAGACCAAGAGATGAATACACTGAGCAAATTCAGAAGGATGTAGGTTGCAGTAGGTACTGGGGGATGAAGAAGCTTGCACAGGATAGAGTAGTATGGAGAGCTGCATCAAACCAGTCTCAGGATTGAAGACCACAACAACAACATTGCTATGGATGACCTTCAATGTCCATGATTATGTTTAGCACTCACTCCCTGCGCAACAACTGTTGGCCTTCTCTACATTTTACTTGAGTCAGTATTTGTGGCTCCCTGTCTGACAAGGATGATGGACTACATGGCTCAATGCCTGTTTCAATGTCACTTTCACTTGATAAGCACATATCATCATCATAGTTCTCCTCGTGTACATTGTCTGCACCATTCAACATATACATCATGTATTCTATGATTCATCTTGAGGAAATGCCACTGGCAGTTGATAAAGCATTTGTGTCATTCATGGTGGAGGGCCAATGTGGAGACTAGCCACCGGGCCTCACCCATTCACCCTGTAAGTGGGCAGATGGTTGCTCCTCCAGCAAGGCTCGCCGAGCAGGCACACATGGGGAGGGGTTTACTGGTTACTGAGGGCTCCAATCTTAGATGTGTTATGGAGCCCCTTAGGCAGATAGCATTCAGGGCTGCAAAGAAAGCCATTGTGTACTTGATATGTCTGCCAGGAGGCCTCATCTGAGATGTGGAGGCAGCCTTGCTTGTGGCTACTGAGCATGCAGAGTGCAGATGTCTGCAAGTTGTGGCTCATGTCGGCACCAACGACACCCGTTGCTTGGGTTCTGATGTGATCTTCAGTTCGTACAGGAGGTTGGCAGGGATGGTAGAGAGTGCTGGCCTTGCGTGCTGGCAGGGTCTAGTGGAGAGTCTCAATCAAAGATATTTAGAAGTCAGGGGGTGCACCACACAAATGAAGCAGCTACTCGGATAGCAGAGTACTTGTGGACTGTACATGAGCACTTTTTAGGCTAGGTGGTAGTTTGACATGCTCTAATGAATACTCACCAGTCACTTCACAGCAAAGGAAGTCAAGTAGTGCTCAGTTTAAAGACACTTCGACTGTCAGGATTTTACCACTAAACTGTCGAAGTATTGTAATAGAGCTCCCGGATTTACTGCCCTCCAGGAAGGTACTTGCATGCAAATTATTCTTTGGACCAAGAGCTGGCTGAAATCCAAAGTGGAAAGCTCAAAGATATTTAGCGAATCATGGAGAGTACATCAGAAAGACAGATTAGAGGCCATAGGAGGGGTAGTGCTTATTGCGGTTAACAAAAATATTGTATCTATTGAGTTAAAGTTGAGTGTGACAGTGGAGTCATCTGGTTCCATATAACATGTGTAGGTGAGAGTAAGTTAATTGTTGCAATATGAGAGAAGGAAAGTTGCTACTCACCATATAGTGGAGATGCTGAGTCGGGATAGGCACAATAAAAAGATTCACACAGTCATAGCTTTCGACCATTAAGGCCTTTGTCAGCAGTAGACACACACACTCACTCACACACACACACACACACACACACACACACACACACACGCACACACACACACACACACACACACAAGCAGAACTTGCACACATGTCTGCAGTCTCAGAGAGCTGAAACTACACTGCGAGCAGCAGCTCCAGTGCATGATGGGAGTGGCGACTGGGTTGGGTTAAGCAAGCGGCTGTTGCGGGGAGGGGGAGGGATAGTATGGTGGGAGTGGCGGACAGTGAAGTGTTGCAGTTTAGGCGGTGGGCAGGAGAGAAGGTCCGGAGGGGGAGGGGGTAGGTAGCAGAAAGGAGAGAAATAAAAATCAAAAGAAATACTGGGTGTGGTGGCGAAATGACGGCTGTGTAGTGCTGGAATGGGAACAGGGAGGAGGCTGGATGGGTGAGGACAGTGACTTACGAAGGTTTGTTAAAGTATCTGTTAGTGTGCCGTCCCTGAATTCTTCAAATCTGCGTGTCAAGTGGTGACTATTATTTCCACTTTTGTGGCGAGCATTTATTTCGAACATTTAATTGAGTTTTAGTAGTCAGGGCGAAAGACAATTTGGTAGGAACGTACCGTAAAGATCGCCTCTGAACTGATAATAGTGTCTTTTAAGATAGAAAGATTGGCTCAAATGGCTCTGAGCACTACGCGACTTAACTTCTGAGGTCATCAGTCGCCTAGAACTTAGAAATGATTAAACCTAATGAACCTAAGGACCTCACACACATCCATGCCCGAGGCAGGATTCGAACCTGTGACCATAGCGGTCGCTCGGTTCCAGACTGTAGCGCCTAGAACCGCACGGCCACTCCGTCCGGCAAGATAGAAAGATTTACTGTAGTTGAACATACTGACTTTCAAACTGTTGTGCGTGAGATACTTTACTAAATATATATATGAACTGGAACTCTATACCTTCTTTTATAATCATTGTTCTGATCCCCCTAATCGCAAAGAGAATAAATAGAAACAATTCTTTCAGTAGGCTCGACAAGAAAGTGGCCTTGCAGACTGGAAACTGTGGTCAGCATCTTCTCCATTGCTTTCTGGCTGACTGTAAAAATAGTTGCCAGGCTCGCGTGAGAAAGACTGCGAACTACAAACACTGACTACATTAACAACAAAAATTACATACAAAATAATTATATTAATAATTCCCAAAATAAATGCAAAGCTGCCTGAACTGTTATCAAGACTCATCTGGGTAGAAATAAAGATGTTAACAAAAATAATTCAAGTGATGCTTGTATCACACCGGATGATTTCAACACCTTCTTCGTTAATGCTGCCAGTATGAATAACAGTGCTGCAAATGAACATATTCATAAATGTGACAACAACCATATCTCAAATAACAGAAATTCATTTCTATAAAATTGGATATGGTTCCTGTGTTTAAATGGAAAGAAGTAAAAGTAACAGATATTAAAACTGCAACAGCAAAATTAAGTTACTCAAAATCAGAAGACATTTATGGTCTCCCCAGTTTTGTAATAAAAAAAAAGCACATGTAATAGCACGTCCACTCTGTTCTCTTATGAACCGGATGTTTGCCAGTGGCTGTTTCCCTTCATCCTTAAAAATGGCAGTCGTTACTCCACTGCAGAAGAAAGGTGACAAGTCTGGTCCTAATAATTACCGTCCAATCTCCCTTGTACCCATCATATCAAAAGTAGTGGAATAATTGTATACAGCTCCAAATCAGTCAACATCTGTCTGTGAATAATATTCTTAGTGACTCTCAGTATGGCAAAAGCAGTTGAAGATGTTGTTTCATATATATTGTCATCATTCGAATCAGGATTATCAGTTAATGCCACTCTTGTGGACCTCAGCAAGGCATTTGACTCTGTCAGTCACAGGATACTACTAGAAAAACTTCACTGCTATGGTATTAGAGGCTCGGAACCATCTATGATCAGATCCTATCTGAGCGACAGAAAACAAATTGTGCATTTTAACAATATGAGGTCAAATGTATTGGATATCATGCAGGGTGTACCACAAGGCTCTGTGTTTGGACCTTTACTTTTTATAATATATGTAAATGACTTGCCCAGCACCATGTTATGTAAATCCACACTCTAAGCAGATAATACAACTTTTGTTACAGCAGGGAAAGATTTAGAAAAATTAAAAGAGGAAAGTGAGGCTCATCTCAGAGCAGCCATCAAGTGGTTCTAACTCAATGACTTGCATATAAATCATGATAAAACTGTAAATATTCTCTTTAGCTTGTGGGTTAAGAGTGATAAGAATGATTGTGTCTCAGCTAAACTACTTGGGATCCATCAAAATTAACATGGAAGAGTCATACCGATTATATTTGTACTACATTAGCATGTATGACATATTTGTTAGGTAAACTAAGGTCATGTGTTAGTGGTAAGTTATTACTCAATGCATACTATGCCTTTTTCCACACCCATTTAACATATGCCACTTTGTTGTGGGGAAACTCACCCGGAGCAAAACAAGTTTTCATTTGGCAAAAGAAGGCAGTCAGATGCATCCATGGAGTCAGAAATAACGAGTCTTGTGGACCATATTTCAAAAATATAAAGATACTAACAGTTGCAGCTGTCTTTATACTAAGTTGTCTGATACACACAAAAGAAAACCAACACAGTCACAAACTACGACAATCTATCCATCACCATGACACACGTATAAGACAGCAAATTGACATCCCAGTTGCTAGACTAAAGAAAACTCAAGGTAGTTACAGGTACATGGGAGTAAAACTATTTAACATGTTGCCAATAGAGGCACATAATGTGTCACTGAATGAGTTTAAAAGTGTCACAAAGAAATGGCTTAGAGAAAAAGCTTTTTATACAATAGAAGAGTTTATAATGTGCACTAAAGATGATCTTAAGTACCGGTACTAATATAGTTTCACTTAGACTTAACTTATACATGTAAATATAATGCAAATACCTTGTGCAGCATCAAGGACAAATTTTTGTATCTTATTAGACAATAATGATCTACAATATATTACACCATTTCTGTTAGTTATGTAAACTGTATATGTACACAAATGACGACATCAATTGCATTTTTTAATGCCTAAAGATGGATAATAAAATAAATAAATAAAAACACATGTTGACATGTGAAGACACAGGAATGGAACTGTAAAGAGAATTGCAAACGAAAGTGTCAGAGCTGTAGGAATCATAGAAAATGTTGGTTTCATCTCACCCGGAAAGCATGGAAATCGCAAGGTATCTGTAACACAAATGGATGGATTTAACAACGGTGTTTCAAAGTGCTCCATGAGAATCATGAATGCCTGACATCACAAAAACGTGTTACAGTTATGCAGGAGAAAACTGTCTTCAGTGGTAAGCACTCCATCAATGTAAAGAATTTTAAAAGACATTGGTTCCAGATATGTCACGAAGAGAGTTTTTAGTTCAAAGAAGTGACATAGTTGCAGCACGAACTACATCTCATATAAAGATTCGCAATACAGGAAGAGGCAGTTCAACGGTGTATTACGTTGATGAAACGTGGTTCAGTTAGAGTCATTCCAGGAAGATCTGCTGGAAAATAAGTGATGGTACTGGCGGTTTTAAGGGTTTCGTAGAAAAAGGTTCCTGGATAATTATTCTGCATGGTGACTCTTCTTCTGGTTTTGTTTCTGAGAGTAAACTTGTATTTACGTGTAAGAAAAACAGCAGTGAATACCATTCGGAAATGAATACTGTCAGTCTCGTGACGTGATTACAATCCTTGTCACACCTTGTTTCATAGTCGGCCATTCTCAGTTATATTTCAACAGTAACAGAGAAAACACCAAGTACAAACACCAGAAAAGTGGATATTTTTTGCTGGCTTAAAAATAAAAATATTAAGCACACTTTAAACCAAATTCGTGTTGATCACCTGCAGCTCATTAATTTATAGAAGTCACGTGACAGAACGTACAAACTTGACTTCCTTGAACGTGAATGGGGGGTCACACAGTTTTGCGTTTACCCACGTATCACTGCCAATATACCCACATGGAATTAAGTTGAGCAAAGGATAAGGCTACGTGGAAGAAAAAAAAATTCAATTTAACATTCTCGGAATCGTTTGTGCATGAGGCAATAGACAACATCCCACCTGTAGTGTGGGCACAGTCCGTGTGGCATGCCGAAAAGCTTCAGAAAGGATAATTTGACAGGGAAGTGATGATGGATAAAAGCCTTGAACCTGTCATCGTAAATTTACAATCAGATTGTTTGGAAACAATTGTCATTTTGAGAAAAATTGTACTTCACTTCCTCACAAAGCTGTGTCAGCTGTTCTCGTTTCCCAAAGTCACACGGAGTAAATCTGTGGAAAAGCGGGCATCATCTTTAAGACTTGTATTATTATTTCTCTAATGACGGTGACCGAAACTGGTTTTAACATTAACTATTCCCCTCGTAGACTGAACGTATAATACGATGCACCGTAGGCAAATGAGCCTGACTGTTGTCCGCAGCAACGCACTTCGGCAATGTGAACTTTGTTTGTCGGTTCTATGTTGCCGCGCATGCGCAGATCCTATCCCTTCACTGCTCCGCCTCTGCGCGAAAGCTGCGTCTTAAGGCGCCGCGCTGCTGCACCCCGCGCACAGCTGTTAAGGGGATACGGAATCACCTATCCCCGCAATGTTAATATATGCCTACTATAGGGAACATTTTCTCACAAACTACTGGAGACAGAGAGGTAAAAATTTTACTGTATGTGCATTCATATGTTACAACAATACTGAAACAACAGTTTATTGTCAAAGTATTTTCTTACAGAGATATTGTACATTTATTTTTAAGTAAATTTTTTCCATCGCTTTTTACTAGACTATCACCCCTAAGTCTTGTGTAAATCAAGTAATTAAAAAATCGTTGTTTCAGTATGTAATAGGGACCTATGTCACTACGTCATAAAAATTTCAGACTTCTAGGTTGACCAGTACCTGAGATAATGTTCCTAGATGAAGTAAAAAGTAAACTTACGGGAAACGGAGAAAGAAGATTAAAACATTCCTGATCCGTAGCTAATACCCCCTTCACAGTCTTCATAATCATCTTCAAGTCTTCTTTTGGCACCCCTCTGCACCTGTCTTGCTTTTTTCACTAATGTCTTGATTATATTATCAGCATGCCTTAGTCTGTGCTGATCTAAAAAGAACATAGCACGTACTGTACGGGAACCAACACACATACCCAACTTTTGAAGGACCTGGCATTTAGTTATATTTCCAAGATTGAAGGTTGCCACAGCATCATACACACCAAAATGTAGTGTATTAATTCCGACAAACACTGTTTTTGGGAGACGATGCCATATCACACTATTCAAGCACTCGTTGGGGTTCTGCGTTTTTCCATGAAGACATTTCATCAGAAGACTTCTGTCAGCCAGATCTCTGAAAATGGGCTTTATTTCTGCCACGATGGCTGATGGTAGACTGTGGTGGTGAATGTATTTCTCTCCTGTTGTTAGTCCCCTATTGTATTTACACCAGCTGTTTTCACCTTTGGGGCACAAACCATGTTGTGGATGCTCATCCGTGGATGCGGTGTGGAAATATAAAGCCCATATAGCACTCCTCATTTCTTCAAGATTGCCTGTATTTTGCCTGATTGCAAGGCCATAGCAGTTCTGAATGTGGTCTATTATGGAATCAGTCAATCTTCCTCTGCCATCCAAGGTTTTCCCATCATCTAGTTTTTTCCCTTTCATAACTGATTTTAACCTTCTCAGCCTGGCACCCATTCTCTTCTGCACATGTCCTATACATTCAGGTTTGCTTATATTTACACTGTTCCCATATGGTTTGCTTTCCAAAACTTCTTTGAATGCTTTAGAGTCACCATCTCCCAGATATTTGACATAGCGAACATTATACCACTGTGAAGAGCGATGAAAAATTTTCTTCACCCCAGCAACCTCCATGCCACCACTACTACCATAATAATTAGCAATACAGTCATCACTGTGTTCATTTTTCAGCCTGCCTGTGCACCTACAGTATTTAGACATTATTGCAACATCAATAACCTTGCCAGTATCAACACTAGTTGCTGTTACAACACCATTGTTGGAGGTGTGGCCCCTTTTCTGCCACGTGCCATCAAACGCCACTGTGAGGTCACGACTGCCGTCATTTTCTTCCACTGCTTCTTCCACAGCAACCTGCATTGACTTCTGTGCTACATCTTCAACTGCAGATCCTAGTACATAATTGTAAGCTTCAAACTTTGAAGGTGCACTTGGAAGATTTAGAACACCGCATAGCATATCACCAGCTGCTTTGCCCTTACCAATTGCTCGCAATCCATAAACTAACCTAATATTTACACTATAAAGTTCAGTTTTCTTGTATCCATTATTTACAGTTACTGAAACCGAACTTGGAAACTTACAGCTGTATTTACAAACACTGCATATTAAATTAAACTGGGCAGCCAGGCCAACATGGGATTCTACTTTCAGAGAAACGTTTCCATGACATTTTTTGCAGCACAAACTGTTTTCAAGAGCTTCACACAATATATTCGTATCAATGAGTTCAAAAACTTCATTCCCTCTATCAAGTAAATTATATTTCTCTTCCAAATCTCTTAGTTTTTTATGAGAAGCACTGTTTTCATTTGGTGTAAGTTCGTTCGGCAAATCAGTAATAAGTGGATTCACATTTTCCAACAGTGATGATGATGAACTGCTTTGCTTTGCTAATGAATCATTATTTCTTTTCTTTTGCCAGTTCACACGCTTTTTAAATACTTTTGCTTTAGCTCTAGGCATTTTCACTGCGAAAAATGAAGCACTAAATACGAAATAACTCAACAACAACTACTTTCTTATATCACACTGTTTACAAAACGGTCCCGCCACAAAGTCAAAGAGTAACTTGAGGAAACCAGAGAGAAACATTTTCGGGCAACTAGTGTATAAATAGTCGCTGGAAACCGGGATATTTGAATTCATGTCACTTTAAAGGTACTGCCAAAAAGTTCATGGTCAGCCACGAGAGACGTGTATAACTAAAGCGCAATACCCGATCTCACAAATATATAAAAATAAAATAGTTATAATTGTAGTAGAGCTATGTATGATACGTCATTTTAAAGAGGAAACATGGCAGAATATAATACGCCAATAAAAAAAAATTCGATTTTTTAACCCAAAATCCGATTCCGTATCCCCTTAACAGAGAGGAGTGCGCCGTCCGCGCCGCTCCGAGGCGCGCACTGTGTTCCAGTTGGAGCGCGCGCATGGTCTGAAGATGGAGCGAGCGAAGGCCCGTCTAAACTGAGCGCGCGCAAACGCGCCACTTCCTTTGATGTACAACAGCCGGAAAATTGCGCGGCGCAGCGCGGTTCGCCGTCCACACTGAGCGCGCACAGCCGTTTTGCGCAGCGCGGCGCTGCGCGCTCAGTGTGGACCCGCCTTTACGTGACGCAAGCTATAGCGACGTTTGAATTCAACCGTGTTAGGATCTTATTGTTGCAGCACGCGCGAAGTGAGAGAGACAGCCACGTGTCTTGCCGGCAAAGCAGTGGAGCAGACGCGATACTTATCATCCATTTATAAGTAAACTATTCGATGAAAAACTTGATTCTTCCTCATTTTATAGCTTGATATCTTTGCTCAATAAAGGTCTGAATTTATTTTCGTTCGTCATAGTTACTGTGCTGCACGAAACTGAGTACATGGCTGCACGAAATTTTTAAGAATTGGCAGAGGTAAAATCACAAGTAGACTTTCCGTATAGTTCATTTAAGGCCATACATTATTGCGTATGAAATGTAACCAATATATCAAAATTGCATTTTAAGCTGAGACGGGAATGATACCTCTTTTCATTCTTGAGATATTTCGTGTTATATACGCGGGCGAGTCACTCGCGCTCGTCGAAATTCTTTCCTGCGCTTCGGGAATCAAGTGGTCGTAAAAATCGTCATATCCCATAAACGGTTCAAGATATCGAAACGATGTTTTTTGGAAATGTCAGCACACAAAAAGGACTATTTTTATTGTCTGATTAACACTCTATACGTTTTTGTAAACGCGTGAGCAGAGTGTACACAAGACTCCCTATAAATTACACTATTAGGTACTGTCCGAATTTTCATAGCCAAACAAAGAGAGAGAAACAGGAAATCAGGGTATCAAAGTGACCAGCGTGAGCTTGATAATAAGCAGGGTAATTAAGAAAAACTTAATGAGTTGACGAAAAATTGAAATATTTCACGAAAACTGCTGCCAAGCTATGTAAATGAAGTGTCAAAAAGTTCATCTGTTCAAGACCTAGCTATTTTGCACATAAAAAGATACATTGGTGCGGAATTTAAATGTCAAAAAGGCTTCCTTCGAATCAAGTACCAAAGTTAGGATTTTCGAGAACAGAAGACATTAGGAAGGACTAGGAGTCAGTAAGATCATGCTTTCTGAATAAAACTTGAAAATAAAAAATGAAAGAAATCGGTCAAATATTTTGTGAAATGATTTGTGTAAAAAAAATAGATAAGAGAAACGTTCTACATGCCTTTGAATGATCCTCGAAATGAAGAACAAAAAATGACGTGCATCAAATGTTTCCCCAATATGTTTTATTTCGTACTTTTGACAAATCATTTCACATAACGTTTGACTTTCTTTTCAAAAATTTTGTATGCTTTACTATTACAGACTATTTAGATTAGCTGAAACGCTTGGCCTTGGCACTAACTGCTGATGAATTATGTTCGCAACATCAAATACCTGTAAAATTTCATGTTTGTCCATTGTAATTTATTCGGAATTTACTGTGTGTGGTATACTTGGTTAGGTATGTTTACACTTAAAGATGAAGTTTTTTTCAATATCTAAAAAGTATACTTTGCGACGCAATGTAAACAGTGTACATAAAACTGGGTTGTATCTGAATCAGTTCAAATATAAGAAGACCTTGGAATCATACGCAGTACCATTTCGGCGTCGTATTTCCTAACCATTTAACGCTACCGTTATACTACAGCTAGGCCATTTTTGTAATTTTCATTCTTTGTATTTAAGGTAGTCAGTCATTCTTCCACATTTATCGACTGTAAAATTTGTTGATCATGTAAAAAACATTCGTCTTTAATCTATTGATGAGATAGTCATCAGTTCATTCACGTGTATTCGAAACATTTGTCTGGTTATCTTCACAGCTGATGATATAAATTATGAAATTCTCCATGAAGATTCCTCCCTTAGTAAATTTCTTGCTCAGCATTCCTTTCCGCTTTATTTTCCTAAGTAAAGTTAAGTTTGTAGCCTTACTCTCAGGCTACAGTATTCTACAGTTTAGGATCGCCGTTTTACAGAAACAGCTGGTCGGCTCCAAGCAGCCGTCTCGTAGCGCGAGTGGTCGCTCATACGCAAGACACCTGAGCTTTTCTCCCGAAGCTGCTGCTTGTGCTGGTGTGTCACTTATGCAGACATCGCTCGCTGCCGGTCGCATCTGACGCTTATGTAGGACACGATCCTACCGCCGGCCGTAGTGACCGAGCGGTTTTAGGCGCTTCAGTCTGGACCCGCGCGACCGCTAAGGTCGCAGGTTCGAATCCTGCCGGGCATGGATGTGTGTGATGTCCTTAGGTTAGTTAGGTTTAAGTAAGTTCTAGGGAACTGATGACCTCAGCTGTTAAGTCCCATAGTGCTCAGAGCCATTTGAACGGCCCTACCGTCCGGTGAGGCGGGGTGCTGACAATTCTGTCAGTCACTTCTACAATATTCACAACTCGGTATTTTACCGTGTTCTGTTCTGCGCATTATTGGGGCGGCGTTCGCTGAGTTTGGTCGATGTCTCTCCCATAGCTGTTGTTTTCATAATTGTTATTTATGTGTGGTGTTCATTCCGCTTCCTACACGCTTGTTGTCTTTTGTCATCGGGACCGCACCAGTTATTCCAACTATTACTGTTATTTATTGATAGTGAGCCACGGTACCCTGAATTATAATTTCTATTAATTCTCTACTGGAAACCAGTACTTCCACGATTTCCAGATTTTATTATTGCTGTTGTTGGTGTTCTTATTGCCATTACCACGAGTATTAAATCCTTCATTTTTCAGTGGACCCGACAGGTTTCTGTTAGACTCATTTGAGTTGTGAGTGCTCTCATAAATTGAAGCCACGACCATGAGAAAGTACTTCATGAGTTGGAACAGTTACCAATTTCTCATCCATATCATCCGCCAAATAACTGTCTAATATTCTCAAAACATCGACATGTGGCATCGGATTGCTCCAGTATCTCTCTTGTTCAAGTATCTTTCAAAATACCGGTGCAGTCCGCATTGTTTTACGTTAAATGACTACGGGTCAAAAACTTCCATTGGTAGTCCTTCCTGAATTCCTTGCGACCAGTGTTCCTCTAGGAAGGCCTGTTCAAAGTCTGCATACGTTCGACAGTGATGTGCCTCTTCGTCCGCCCACGAACGCTCATCACCTTGTCTAAAACCAACAGTAAACTGAATCTTCTGCATGTCGGACGAGTGCTGAGGTAAAGTATTTGTAAACGCTCTCTCAAAGAAAACGAGGTGTGTTTTCTTGGATTATTGTGAGAAGACTGGAAATTGTCTGTGTTTTATTAGACCGTCGTTTATTATGACTGACGATAGGCCAGACGTTACGTCATCAGATTGCGAGGCCGCCCTATGCTTTTCCGAAGACGGCAATGCTGTGTATGACACGGGCAAACTGTTCTCAGTTTTTGTCATAATATGACTGGCGAAGCAATGTTTGCGTGACTAATGTCTAGTACTGCTTTTGTTTTGATTAGCTGCGGAAGGCGGGTCGTTCGAACTATCTCTTTCACTGGTAACTTCAGAACGACTCTTACCTTCTGTTGCTTTCACATCATTATGGGCCTATCAATTTTAACGAGAGTTTTATGTTCTCTTTCGTTGATCATCTCTCCAACCTTGTCAACACACATTTTTTGTTCCCGTACACAGTTTTCAGCTAGTGTAGAATCGCTGTCAAAGGCGCGGGCCTCAGCTCTCTCATTTAATTTCTTTACATCATTATTGATACGTTTGTGCTCGGTTTTCAAAAAAGTCTGCCCTAAAGTCAAATATCCACATCGTGCGTGAGTTTTTGTACATTATCCAGTAAAGTTTCGAACACAGACTTCATTTCAGATTGAAACACGTATGTAACGCAGCAGCGATGGCGAGGCATTGCAGCGTCTCTGACCAGAGAGCCTTTTATCGTAGTTAGTCTGCGCTTGACCGCGCGAGTGTTGCGAGCAGTCTGTTAGTAGTAGTCGTGCAGTTCAGTTCGCTAGCAGTCGTCATGCAGAGCGGTTCTCAGTCTGTAGCTCAGTTTAGTTGCGTGCAGTATGTCGGTAATAGCAGTCGAGTGGAGTTGTGTGTGTGAGGAGTCGGCGAGCGTCGACATGGCATTCTGGTCAAGAGGCTAAATGAGGTATATTGTTAAGTAAGGTAATCAACAGATAATATAAAGTTTATTTATTGTAATTAATCTCCAACAAGTGCCCCAATAATAATTTTTATTTCAAAAGCAGTTTTTACAAAACAAAATTTATTTCGTTGCACTTCCCATTTCATTCCACTTCTTTTAAAGAAAAATTTCAGTAGAATTACAAAAAAAAAAAAAAAAAAAAAAGGAATATTATTATTTGCAATGCAGTTCCTCCAAGCCGTGGCGAAGAATAAGAGCAGAAATTTGACATCCAGTTATACTGAGGTAAGAATTTAATTCTGATTGTTTTATACAGGGCCAAAGACCGATATTTCGGTGTAATTGAATTAACATTATCGGTGAGATTTTGTTGTCACTGAATTTAAGAACTTATATTTGAGTCAGATTGCGATTATCAGTTTTATTGTCATTAAATTTAATTGCTAGAGAGGTTACGTTTGGGTCCCATTTCTATTAAGTATTGTCTTTTTCTTTAAAATTTCGGTGGGGAGGTTACACTTGGCGACACCCAGTCCAGGATCGTATTTCGTTGAGAGTCTTTTGAACAACAGTCAGATATCTGCTCTTATTTGCTTAGATATAATTAGGATTTGGCGCTACGCTTTTACTAATCTTGTGACTTTCTTTCTACAGGTCAACGGCAATTCGTTGCTCTGTTGTATTTGTTTGTTGCCTTTCTGTATTTGTGCTTATTTCTTTTGTGAATAATTGTGACTATTGTGAAAATGCCGCGAAAGACTATGAATAGTGTATCGCGAGGTATTTTGAATGAAATTACCGACTTAAACAACGTGACCGATAGTAATTGTGATACGCAGCGTAATGATGACAATCCTGCGTTCACTAACAATCAGTGCATTACAACCATTAATGATGACTTTTACCTTAATGATGAACAAACGAACTCAATTGTCTCTTCTGTTAATTTGACGACAATTGATGACGCGGGACGCTTCATTGTAATGAGCGCTACCCAGCTTAACACAACTGGTTTGGAAAATTCAAGTAACATACAAACAAATTTTTCGAATGAAAACGGTCAGTGTAGTGAAAGTACGACGGATTTATTTAATTCCGAAATAGGGACTGACAGTGTATGTTTAACTGGCAAACCTTTTTGTAAATTACAGAATGACCAGATGGTCACGCAAAACGAGACAATTCCAGATCGACCATTGAATAGCACAGAGAATAGAAATGCTAATTTTGAATCGGATCCAATTATGGCATTTTTGCGGCAAAATTTTAAACAGTTTAATGAAAAATTTAATAAAATTGATGAAAATTTCAAACAACAGAACGAAAAACTTGACAATAATGCCGAAGATCTCAAACAACTTAGGGAACAGAACAAACAGCTTAATGAAAAATTAGACGACAATTCCAGACAGCTTAGTGAACAAATAAGAGCCGTTGCCGCGCAGTGTCATGACACTAAGGAAGAGTTGCGAGTGGAAATTGAGGCTTGTTCAAAAAAAAGTAGCGAAGAAATTAAGTCTGTTGCTCAGGAATTAAGGGAAATGCAAACAGCCGCAACAGAAACACTTAGAACGGAAATTAGTACAGTCGCTAAACAATGCTCTGAAAAGGCTACACAATTACGCGACGAGTTTAAAACGATGACAGCGGAACTTTCGCGCACAATGGATGAAAAGATAGACGCGAAATTCGAACAGCAGAATACTCAGATAAACGAGCGCTTTAATCAGCACATACAAAACAGTGATACGCGTTTCCGTAAATTTATTCAGGATCAAAACAAAGTAAAACGTCAAGTCATGGAAACAATCACGGCTCAGAGACAAGAAGACAAACGTAAAATGTTCGCGAAAGCGAAGACGTATGTAGACAATAATATTACTACAGTGTCCGACAAAATTAATACCATAGAACAGTTGAACGCGGAATTACGGGATGAAATTTCTGATCTTAAATCAAAAACAGATACACACACAGTAAATATTCAAACAGTGACAGACAGATTCGAACAATTAGAACTAACACACGATTCCGATGTCGTCAAAACTGACGTTAAAAAACTGAATGAAACTACGAGTAAATTGCAAAAACAGATTAATGCCACTGACACTAAAACCGATGATCAGGCAAAAATACTGACTGGAAAATATGATGAATTGGCCAGTCGTATTGATGCTATCGAAAGTGCTAATGACAATAAATCAGACGATACTGCACCGATTTCATTTAACCAAACACCTGAATTTCAAAATTTACAGCAGACAATTAATGAGATCGATTCATCTCATAACACGTTGCGTAGGAAGTTATCGAGTTTACAACAAGAAGTAACAGAGATGAAAACTATTTCAGTCACCAATACGTCACAGAATCCACCACTTTGCGAACATTTATCTGACTCACGCAGCGTGTATAATGTGAGCAATTTACAGTAACTACGCGACTTAAAATCCGAAAAGCCACGCGACTTAAAATCTGAAAAGCTACGTAACTTGAAGTACGAAATGACACAGACAAACAAATTCTCACACAAACCAGAACGTGTTCTCAAATTCAGTGACGAGAACGTTGATAATAAGCAGTTTGCATTTGTAAGAAAATGTAAGGAATTTAATAATGACAGAGCACAGATATACGATTTGAACTGTATACGTCAATTTATTTTTGTAATTTCAACAGCATTGCCTGTAATGAAGAAACAACAATTAGCATGCAGACAGCAATTTATTTCTGAATTTGTACCGCCATTGCCTATAACACAAAAGCTGAAATTTATTTGCAGTGCGTAAAAGACCTCAGGGGATTCATTACGCTTTAATGAATATGTGCCGTAGCGAGCATAGGGCCCCGAGCTGTAGTAGTGCTGTTTCATCTTTAGTTTTCTGCACTGCTGCCTTTTCTTCTACTATCCTTTATATCTATCAAAACTGCTCTTTAACTATTGCTCTATCTAGGTTTAAGAATATGTAATGAAAACCCGATAAGACAAATTTTTACCGAATGTGACAATTTTCATTAGGCACTCCAGAATCACGAGAATTTTTAATAACGGATAAAATCGTAATCATCAGTATGTGTAAAATTAACAGCAAACGCATACTTTTGGTAACAATAGACCTTTTCACTACAATAGCATAAAAGTCAACCGCTTAGCATACCTAACCAACAATGCAGTCTACAAGGTCAACCAAACTTTAATGTTCCGCCGCGTGCACGTATAGTCCCAGCCCCAACAAATAGTAACGCATGGCAGCAAAGAAATAACTACGTACAGACAATATACTATTTCAACTCGCATCGCAATGCGCCGTATAGAAGTTACTATCATGACAGACGTAAAAATAACGAGCACAATTTTCAGCGTACATTTAATAACAGTCGATCTTATGAGCAGCAACAACATCAGCAACAACAAATAATCATGAATGAAACAGACAATAGGTGTCATCGATAGCGTAATACGTCAGTAAGAAATAACAGAGCAGTTCAAATAGTCGAAATGCCACAGAATCCTCTTAATAATAATAACACGTCAGATAGAATCTGACTAGATAATGTACAGGACGCATCTTCCAATAATACAAGCACTACCTTAGACACGCAAAATGTTGTTCACGAAAATGTAATTACTTTTGACGACATCAGAGACACTCTTTTACAGGAAAGACCAGTTATTCAGAAAACCATTTCACATCCTGTTATCGAAATTAAAATTGGTTCATCGAAATTCTCAGCAGTAATTGATTCCGGCTCACCTATATCAGTAATAAATGCAGAAACTTTTAACGAGTGTAACAAAGAAAATACCTATCCGACATTACCTTTAGGCAAAACAAAAGTGAAAGGAGCAGTATCGAGTAAAGGAGTAGACGTTAAATTACAGACGCATTTATCATTTTGTATTGGAGGTCATACTTTCCACTCAAATTTTTGGATTGTTCCTTTATTGACAACAGACGTTATTTTAGGTACGAATTTTCTGGTACAACACGACGCAGTCATCGATTTTCAGAATTCTTATTTAATGTTAAAGGATGAAAATATACAATTGGCTTTAGAATTTCAGCACTCTTTATCTGCGGAAGAACAAACAATTAACCGCACAGAGGTCATTTCCGCAACACGTAACATAGACTGTAATCTCACATTGTTCACGGATACGTACGTTCACAACTATAATACTCCAGACGAAGCTGACTACGACGTAATACAAATGATTTCTGATAAGGTTAAAGAGAGCAGTGCAACTACAGAAGACGAACGAACGCAATTACACAAAATTCTTTTACAGCAAGCTCCAGTTTTCGACAACATTCCTCGTACTATGTCCGGCTTTATGTATGAATTTCAAGTCAAACAGCACGATACATTTAAAGCTAAACATTATCCTATCCCATATATCTACAGAGAACAGGTTAAAAAAGAATTGCAGGATATGCTCGACCAAGGAATTATAGAACCAGCAGTTAGTCCGTACATAAACCCGCTACATATTGTCAAGAAAAAGGATGGCTCACTTCGCCTTGTACTAGATTCACGTCACATTAATGACATTATTATTAATGAAACAGATCGACCACAGACTTTAGAGGAACTTTTACAGAAATTTCATGGTACAGCTATTTATTCTACATTAGATTTGAAATCGGGATTTTGGCAAATTCAACTTCATCCGAACTGCAGAAAATACACAGCTTTTCTCTGTTTTGGCGACTGTTATCAATTTTGCAAATTACCGTTCGGCTTAACTATTTCTTTTGCAGCTTTTATTCGCGGTTTGAACACAATACTTCCGACAGAACTTAAAGACAGAATTACGACGTATGTAGACGACATTCTTATCGCAGAAGCTAACTGGTCCGAACACAATCTGATTCTTGAACAACTGTTACAAACTTTTCATGCACAAGGACTTACAGTTAATCTTAGTAAATCGCACTTTGGCAAAACTTCCATAAAATTTCTTGGACACGTAATTTCAGCAGAAGGCATTGCACCTGATCCGGAAAAACTTCAAGCTCTACATGACATTACCGTTCCTATGACGAAGAAGCAATTACGCAGTTTTTTGGGCTTAATTAACTTTTTTCGTAAATTTATTCATCACTCTGCTTTAGACACACCCAGATTATGCCAATTAACAGGTAAAAACACTATTTGGTCATGGGATAAGCAAGCACACTCTGAATTCATGAACCTGAAACATGCTTTGTTGAATGCTCCACTTTTATCGCACCCAGATCTTACCAGAAATTTTTCCATTGCTACCGACAGTTCCAACACCGCTTTAGGCGTACACATTTTCCAGGAAATAGAAGAAGATGGTTCAATGGTAATTAAAAACATCGCATTTGCAAGCCGCATTTTGTCACCTGCTGAACGAAATTACTCTGTTACGGAATTGGAAACATTATGTGTTGTATGGGCTTTCACGAGATTTAGGCACTTTCTTTATGGCAGACATACCACCGTTTACACAGACCACAGAGCGATACAATTTTTGCTTTCAGCTAAATTTACTCACGACAGATTAAGTAGATGGAAACTTTATTTACAGGAATTTAATTTTACAATAGTTCACATTCCCGGCACACAAAATGTTATAGCAGACGCACTATCGCGTTCTCTCAGCAACAATCAGCAAGACGTAGCAACCAACTTCTGCAAAACAAATTTCAGTGTCATGTACATTCAGCAAGTTGCATTTGAAAACTTTATTTCATCGTCATTACAGGACATAGCAAAGGAGCAAAATAAAGACAATGTGTGGAAAGAAATTAAACACCTTTGGCAAGATAGGAATAATGTTACGATTAGAAATCATTACACTGTGCGCAATGACATTCTGTTTCGCCGCTCTCATCCTGACAGCAACAATTGGTTATTATGCATTCCTGACGAACTGGTTAACAAATTAATTTGGTACACTCATTTAAGTTACGCACATTACGGAGCACGAAAATGTTTTCTTATACTGAGACAGAACTGTTATTTTACCAACATGGAGAAACATATACGACGAGTTTTAGCGTCTTGTAAAATTTGCCAGAAAGCTAAGTCAGACACCACTTCACATATTCCTCCTTTATATCCCATTATACCTGTTAAATTAAGACACATGGCCGCAGTAGATATTTTTGGTCCAATTCCGAGAACTAACAGAGGTTTTTGCTACATCTTTGTCGCTGATGAGCTCACTTCAAAATTTGTTACTTTCACTCCATTACGCAAAGCTACTGCCAAAACTGTTTCGAAGGCATTTGTAAAACATTTTCTATCTCATGTAGGGCATGTGATGAGAGTAATTTCTGACAATGGATCTCAATTTCGTAGTACCGTATGGACACGCATGTTACGAGCCAGAAACATTTCTCCGATCTATATATCCAAGTACCACGCTTCTTCGAACCCCTGTGAAAGATTAATGAAAGAAATTGGTAAACTGTGTAGAATATACTGCCACAAAAGACATATTGATTGGGATACACACATACTCTCATTCCAAGATGTAATTAATTCCATTCCAAATGAATCCACTATGCTATCTCCGCCTGTTATACTGAAAAACGTTGAACCACCGAACAAAATTAAAGAATTAGTAAAATTCCCCAAATGTCGGCGACTAAGACACCACGAAATAATTGACATTGCGCTGAACAACATCAAACGTGCCGCAGAGCGCCGGAGAAGACAGCAAAAACAGGTTTGTACACGCCGCGACTTTCACGTTGGACAGAAGATATTAATACGTACACACTATTTATCCAGTAAATTAAAAGGTAAGTGCAGTAAATTTGAACTTCTATACGCAGGTCCATATCGGATTCGCAGCATCCCTCACCCCAATGTTGTACACGTCGAAACTTTGAGAACCAGAAAATCGAAAGGCAATCACCATATCTCAAACATTAAACCGTTTATTGAATGAAGACACTTTATGATTCAACACACTATGATGCGATTTACTAATGCAATTATTTCACCTGACTAATTACTGATGATTATCGTATTTTTTCTTGGCAAGTGCCCGGCAAGGTAAGGTTAGCAGGTCGCTTTTCTTGTCGTTACACATCAGACCGTGCACATTTTCCACTTTTTTTTGTGTATGATTATACTCCAGTTTTATTTGTATGCACTGTAAAATAGTTAAGATATAACACACCAGTGACTTTGACATATTTTTGCCTTATGACATCTCAACATCGTGACTGTTTTACATTTTTTGCTGCTGCATTGTGATATTCTGTGTACATTTTTGCATCTGAACACTGTCAATGTCTTTGACACATTACGTTTTTTGTCATGTTATGCTGTATGGCTAATTGTGTCACCATAAACCAGTCATTATTTAATGGGTATATGATTTAAATGCAAGACATTAATCCTTGTTCATCAATTTCAGAAAGAAATGATGCGTGTAAGAAATAAATTCAACAGAAATGGGAATTTCACCTACGGAACAAACGAAAGAAGATGCAATAACTTTATGAGGAAGAGTAAATGGATCAGGATTAACAAGCATTGACAAGAATATACTATACTCATCGTAGAATAGCAGTCTTAACTAATTTTTTCTTTCAGAATACAAGGTGATTGATGCAGGCTGTCAGACAGAACTACACATCTTAGTTTTTAGTGATGAAATATGCTAGAGATAAGGAATAGTTATGTAATGAGTAATGAAGTGATTTTTTGCAGATGATAATGAATACTGATGAATAATGATGAAGGAAATGGTATTATGAATAATGAAGTTTTTCTTTACAGGTGATGATGATAATGAAGTTATGATAATATGGATAATGAAGTGATGGATAATGAAGTTTTTTCTTTACAGATGAGGATAATGTTGAAGTTATGTATTTATGCTATGTAGTTATTTAAGTATTTGTTGCAGTTTGTTTTGACAGCAGGTGTTATATTGCATAGTAGGATGACGGAAAGTTTTGGAAAGGACAGCTATGGAACACATTTTTTATACACATTTCACTACCTGTTAATTCGAAGTTCACTACTTTTCATCATAGTGTGCGTTTCTTCTTTCAGCTCAATAATCCATTTTGTATTTTTTTCAGGAGAAGTTTTTCATGATACTTTCTAAACCTGTTACTTATTATACCTGTTCTAGTACTTGCATTTTTATTTTTTTACCCATTTGTGTTTATCATTTATGAATGAGATCACATATACTGCCTTGTTACATAACCTTGCTACAGCTGACTCATGACGAATGACGTTACCTATCCTCATTTGCAGCAACAGGTCAAAAGCAAATAGTGTTATGTCTCAGCAATTAATTATTGATCCCAACGCAATGCATTGCTAACAAAAAAAAAATGTATTACCAGTCCCACATAATGTCACTAGTTTATGATAATTCTGAGTAATACTGATTAGCTCTGAATAGTATGTCACTTGAGTAATGACTTCTTAATGAGACAAAAAAAAATATATATTTAATAATGCTTTGTCACTAGCTAATAACTGCCACTGTTTATTGTAATGAGACTACTTATAATGTCCGTGATTATTAATGCTTTGATTGTAATTAGCTGATTTTTAATAATGACTTCGTAATGATATGAATAATACTGAATGATGAACAATGTTTTAGTCTATTCAATACTTGCTGGCCACTGAGTGCCAATAATTAATGTCACTCGATGAATTGTTATTAATTATGCCATTAATTAGCTCTTGTTTTCAATGTTCATACTTTGTAATTGGAAATGAATGTGACTGTTTAATAATGCTTTGTAATTAGAAGAAGGCTAATGATTCTTACTATATTAGAATGACAAATGATTAATTAACTGTAATTAGGAAAAAGCTAATGATTATTACTATTGAAATGACAAATGATTAATTAACTGACACATAATTAGCTATGCTATACTTTGTAACTGGAAAAGAATATGATTCTTACTATATTGAAATGACAAATGATGCTATGCTTTGTAATTAGAAGGCTAATGAATCTTAATTACTGTTTAATAATGCTTTGTAATTAGGAGAAGGCTAATAATTCTTACTATATTGGAATGACAAATAATTAATTAACGATGCCATACTTTGTAACTGGAAAGGAATGTGACTGTTTAATAATGTGTTGTAATTAGGAAAAGGCTAATGATTAATACTATTGGAATGACAAATGATTAATTAACCATGCTATACTTTGTAACTAGTAAAAGAAGGGTACTGATTCTATGTAAAACAATTAATGAACATTTTTCTGTAATACTACTTACTTGGTACAGAAATGTTCAATAACTGGGCTATGAATGCCACAAACTACTCATGAAGACTGTAATTGTCAATATTATGTGACTTGATGTCCTTCACCTCATGAGTTAACTACCCTGAATTACTGCAATGTCCATTTGTCCTGTTTATCCCAGTGATCATGGAGCACTATATTTGGTTTTGCACTAATTCTACGTTGGTGTGCCTTGTAAGAGCGTGGTGTTGACACGACATGCTGTCCACCACCGTGAGCGATGAAGACATTATTATGGTCCCACTGTTTGGTGTACCTAATATACTGCCAAAATAAAAAAATGGAATATTACTACGACAATTCAGTGTCTTGGCTACACTGATAAATTCTGATGGGAAAAGAACTGCAAATTGTGTCACTTGGTGTTGTACTTCTGTGGAAAGATATGGACTTTCAGAACAGCTGTGTGCAATCTAAAGTGCTACAACCATGATGCAATCCTTCCCTTTCCTATCCTAATTCTTGTCACATAGTGAAAATCATTTTTTTGCTAACATCATTTATGTTCGTGGGTTATACATTTTTTTTCGATTCGCTGAACTCCAGTGCGAGTACACTTATGTCACTGGTCGACATGATGTTTTGCCATTATGTTTATTTGTTGTGAAAATGCTAAAGACATTTTTTCAGTGCGTGTGCACTTTGGACATGATTTTTTTTGCCATTATGTTTATTTATTGCGAAAATGCTAAAGACATTTTTTTCGATTTGTTCTGAAGTACAGTATATGTACACTCTTGTCTTTTATATTGTATATACATTTTTTTTTTATTTTAATGATATGTTCTGAACTACAGTGCATGTGCACTTATGTTAGATGTTAATATGTTTTCTATTGAACTTCAGTGCCTGTGCACTTTTCTCATTTTTCAATATGATTTGTACTATTCTGTATATTCAATACTTCAATGCGTATGCACTTATGTCATTTGTTACTAATTGTATATACATTTCATCATTTACTGATATGTTCTCAACTCCAGTGCGAGTACACTCATGTCACTTGTCAACATAATATTTTTTGCCAGTCTGTTTATTTGTTCTGAATATGCTAAAGAATTTTTTCAGTGCCTGTGCACTTTGTTATCTGTCAAATAATTTTTATATACAGTTTTCTGATTTGCTACTATGTTTTGTACTCATATCTTGTCTTTGTCTTATATATTTTGTACTTAGTGCGTGTGCACAACATTTACTTTACGTACTACATCTAAATATTCTGTAAATTGTAGAAGTTTATTAATTAAAAAAAAAAATTTTGCCGCGATTGGCAAGTCCAAATGACTCACCATCGCTGCCAAATTTTTGCCCCCCCAGTGGAGGGTTATGAAACACGTATGTAACGCAGCAGCGATGGCGAGGCATTGCAGCGTCTCTGACCAGAGAGCCTTTTATCGTAGTTACTCTGCGCTTGACCGCGCGAGTGTTGCGAGCAGTCTGTTAGTAGTAGTCGTGCAGTTCAGTTCGCTAGTAGTCGTCATGCAGAGCGGTTCTCAGTCTGTAGCTCAGTTTAGTTGCGTGCAGTATGTCGGTAATAGCAGTCGAGTGGAGTTGTGTGTGTGAGGAGTCGGCGAGCGTCGACATGGCATTCTGGTCAAGAGGCTAAATGAGGTATATTGTTAAGTAAGGTAATCAACAGATAATATAAAGTTTATTTATTGTAATTAATCTCCAACAAGCGCCCCAATAATAATTTTTATTTCAAAAGCAGTTTTTACAAAACAAAATTTATTTCGTTGCACTTCCCATTTCATTCCACTTCTTTTAAAGAAAAATTTCAGTAAAATTACAAAAAAAAAAAAAAAAGGGAATATTATTATTTGCAATGCAGTTCCTCCAAGCCGCGGCGAAGAATAAGAGCAGAAATTTGACATCCAGTTATACTGAGGTAAGAATTTAATTCTGATTGTTTTATACAGGGCCAAAGACCGATATTTCGGTGTAATTGAATTAACATTATCGGTGAGATTTTGTTGTCACTGAATTGACTTTAAGAACTTATATTTGAGTCAGATTGCGATTATCAATTTTATTGTCATTAAATTTAATTGCTAGAGAGGTTACGTTTGGGTCCCATTTCTATTAAGTATTGTCTTTTTCTTTAAAATTTCGGTGGGGAGGTTACAAGATACGTGTATGTGAGTAAGCTTTGTAAACTAGCGTGCGCCATTCCAAGTACGTTAACTTGACGTTCACTTTGACCTTAATCGTCATTCATTCTAGAAAGTTTTTTTGTCAAGGTGATTGTACATATAAGTAAATTTTGTATCTACATTGTTGGTTGCATCTGTCAACTGTGCTTTCACGTTAGTACGCAAATTTTCGAAGTTGTTCGAAAGTATAGTGACTTTTGGTCTAAGGCACTGAGACCGATCTAAATTTCCAAGACCAGTGAGCACCTCTGTGATTTTTATACTCAAGTCTATACGCAACTCAGTATTTATTTGTATTAATTTCTGTAAGTATTGTTCATTGGTTGATACCTGCGAATTATGATTGTCTAATGTGAGTATAGCTTGAGTATGTGTATGTGTGTGTGTGTGTGTGTGTGTGTGTGTGTGTGTGTGTGTGTGTGTGGTGTTCGTTTCACTCAATATCAAGCTCAGAAAATTTCCTATTTCTATTGCATTGTTTATATCCAAATTATTTTGAATATTGACATTTCCTATTAAGGATAGTGAATTAACGTCATCGACTGTTAGTCAGGTTTGACAGCATTTGATCTAGCATTCTGTACATTCATTGCAGCTAAGTTCAGTTGTATATTGTTTTTGACTGTGACGCTGTTATCCTGTTGCGATGCATAGTCATTTTCTTCATCTAATACATTAGATTCTGATTAATTATTCTTGTGATCGCTACAGTTAGTTTTAATTTTCTAATTGACACTTGATTCCATTTTTACTGACAATGGAAGGTGTGCCCTATAACTGATTTATTGAAATATGACAAACTGGATAGTAATGGAAAATTTCACTTGTGATATACGTTCGCGACAGGATGACTTCTCAATACTGAGACCGTTACATATATGAAAATCGTTTACTACTGCAATGAAAAATCAACTCTGGCATAAATATTGTTCCTCACAGAAAGGTTTCGAGCAGGATAAGGATCATGATATTGTGGCGAAATTGCTTTTGCATGCTATGATCAATGGAATATTCTCGCTCCTACCTTTGGTTGGCATACTTTTGTTCCCGCCCCATAAAGTTCAGTTACTTGCCTCTGCATAAAATTTTCTTCAGGCTCCTTCATTTTATTCCATTTTTACTGGTAACATTCTCCTTTTCTCAACGTATCCTCATTGTCGAATACATGGAATAAATACAGAACACAATTAGTATTTCAGCAGTCACTGTTACAGTTACATTACTTTTTAATTAAGATCCGAAGATTGTAGGATGTGGTCTCTGTTCGGTCGCCAGTGTTATATTCTGTTTTTTAGTACTGGCTCGATAATGAATTAGATGAACTGCTTTTCAGATAAATTCAAAGGTACTCTATTTTGCTTGACGTTATTTACATTAACCCAAAATCCAATATTACTAACGAAATTGTTACAATAGGTGGAGCGATAAAATGTTCGTGTCCTCTCTTCATCAAGACACATCACAGACACCTCTCATTTTGCTGACATAAAAAACAGTGACAGTGACATCTCTTCCATCTAACAGCATCTCCGCTGCAGCTTATCGCGTCCCTTTTTCTGTTATGCATACTCTTTGGAAACATCAAGCAAGTGCCAATACAAATGCTTTGATTGTCTTCGTTAATAAATTAAGATTTACATCGTAGCTTCTGGACCTAACATGAATCCCATGTCTTTACAATGGGTTTAAATATTGTTACTATTACTGTTTGTATATTAATTCTA
Organism: Schistocerca americana; assembly: GCF_021461395.2. Taxonomy (NCBI): domain Eukaryota; kingdom Metazoa; phylum Arthropoda; class Insecta; order Orthoptera; family Acrididae; genus Schistocerca; species Schistocerca americana. Next base: position 44,006,397 of record NC_060120.1, read on the forward strand.
CAAATGATGCTTCCAATCAGTGCTTACATTTGGCTACATGTGTTTTTGGTTTGCAGTGCAATAGGATTCAGCATTACCAGATCATGTGAATTCTGGTGTATTTACAGAGCTGGTGGTGTTACCAGTTTTCACAGTAAACCTATAAAGATTCCAACTAGTTTTGCAAGCTGTTCCTATTCTGTTTTTCGTATTTTCCTTCAGTGAGCGTCAGATTCCCTTCTAAGGACATTATGCATGAGATAAATTCTGAAAAAACATATTAAATAATTGTAAAAATGCATTTAAACCACTAATAAATAAACACAACTATTACGTAACTAGTGAAGAAACATTTCAGTCAACATAGTGGCACTATTAAAGACAACAAGACAAATGAGACTATAATAGGAGGTGGTACACATGTACCCTCGGGTGTACCAGAAATTTTTCCATGGCTTGGAAAGGGGGGGGGAGGGGGGGTTTACCAGAACTGCTATCAATTATTACGTTCCAGAGAAGTGATGGTTATCGTCTCAATATGTGGTATAGGTGGAATACCTTGATACTCCCCCCCATGAACCATGGACCTTGCTGTTGATGGGGAGGCTTGCGTGCCTCAGCGATACAGATAGCCGTACCGTATGTGCAACCACAACAGAGGGGTATCTGTTGAGAGGCCAGACAAACGTGTGGTTTCTGAAGAGGGGCAGCAGCCTTTTCAGTAGTTGCAGGGGCAACAGTCTGGATGATTGACTGATCTGGCCTTGTAACATCAGCAAAAACGGCTTTGCTGTGCTGGTACTTCAAACGGCTGAACGCAAGGGGAAACAACAGCCGTAATTTTTCCCGGGGGCATGCAGCTGTACTGTATGGTTAAATGATGATGGCGTCCTCTTGGGTAAAATACTCCGGAGGTAAAATAATCCCCCATTCGGATCTCCGGGCGGTGACTACTCAAGAGGATGTCATTATCAGGAAAAAGAAAACTGGCGTTCTACAAATCGGAGCGTGGAATGTCAGATCCCTTAATCGGGCAGGTAGGTTAGAAAATTTAAAAAGGGAAATGAATAGGTTAAAGTTAGATATAGTGGGAATTAGTGAAGTTCGGTGGCAGGAGGAACAAGACTTTTGGTCAGATGAATACAGGGTTATAAATACAAAATCAAATAGGGATAATGCAGGAGTAGGTTTAATAATAAATAAAAAAATAGGAATGCGGGTAAGCTACTACAAACAGCAAAGTGAACGCATTATTGTGGCCAAGATAGACACGAAGCCCACGCCTACTACAGTAGTACAAGTTTATATGCCAATTAGCTCTGCAGATGACGAAGAGAAGGGAGAGAAGGAAACATAGTAGGTGAATATGGATTGGGGGTAAAAAATGAAAGTGGAATGTGCCTGGTAGAATTTTGCACAGAGCAAAACTTAATCATAGCTAACACTTGGTTCAAGAATCATAAAAGAAGGTTATATACATGGAAGAAGCCTGGAGATACTGACAGGTGTCGGATAGACTATATAATGGTAAGACAGAGATTTAGGAACCAGTTTTTAATTTGTAAGACATTTCCAGGGGCAGATGTGGACTCTGACCACAATCTATTGGTTACGAACTGTAGATTAAAACTGAAGAAACTGCAAAAAGGTGGGAATTTAAGGAGATGGGACCTGGATAGACTGACTAAACCAAAGGTTGTACAGAGTTTCAGGGAGAGCATTAGGGAACAATTGACAGGAATGGGCGAAAGAAATACAGTAGAAGAAGAATGGGTAGCTTTGAGGAATGAAGTAGTGAAGGCACCAGAGGACAATATTATAGAAATGGAAGAAGATGTAGATGAAGATGTAATCGGAGATACGACACTGCGTGAAGAGTTTGACAGAACACTGAAAGATCTGAGTCGAAACAAGGCCCCAGGAGTAGACAACATTCCATTAAAATTACTGACAGCCTTGGGAGAGCCAGTCCTGACAAAACTCTACCATCTGGTGAGCAAGATGTATGAGACAGGCGAAATACCTTCAGACTTCAAGAAGAATATAATAATTCCAATCCCAAAGAAAGCAGATGTTGGCGGATGTGAAAATTATCGAACTATCAGTTTCATAAGTCACGGCTGCAAAATAATAACGCGAATTCTTTACAGATGAATGGAAAAGCTAGTAGAAGCCGACCTCGGGGAAGATCGGTTTGGATTCCGTAGAAAGAATGGAACACGTGAGGCAATACTGACCCTACGACTTATCTTAGAAGCTAGATTAAGGAAAGGCATACCTACGTTTATAGCATTTGTAGACTTAGAGAAAGCTTTTGACAATGTTGGCTGGAATACTCTCTTTCAAATTCTGAAGGTGGCAGGAGTAAAATACAGGGAGCGAAAGGCTATTTACAATTTGTACAGAAACCAGATGGCAGTTATAAGAGTCGAGGGATATGAAAGGAAAGCAGTGGTTGGGAAGGGAGTGAGACAGG